>NC_134518.1:36363366-36505866 GCF_027942865.1 Odontesthes bonariensis
CCTCTCTGCAGGTAACATCGACAACGTCTTCTCCATACATCCAGAGCTGGGCTCCATCAGTGTTTCCAAACCTTTGGACCTCCAGCCTCAGGATCAGTTCCACCTGACGGTGAAGGCCACCGATCAGGGCTTCCCCCAACGCTCCGACCTCTGCTCCGTCCACGTCCGCATCCGTGTGTCCGACCTCACCCCGCCCACCTTCCCCTTGGACGAATATCTGACAGAGATCAGTGAACTAAGTGCCCTTGGCAGCCCTGTGGTTGCCATATCTGCAGCCAGCCCAGCTGCAGTGCATTATGGGATAGAAAGTGGCAACACAAATGGAACGTTTTACATCAATCCCTTCACTGGGTTGATCTCAACCCGAAGGCATCTGGATTTTGAGAACTGCGAGTCGTACAAGCTGAAAGTTTCAGGCTCCACCACGGCGGGCGCGTCGGCCACGACACTCGTCCACATCTACGTGATCGATGAGAACGATAACGCTCCGGTTTTCCAGCAGCGCGAGTACGCGGGACAGATCGGGGAGTCGGCCCACATGAACAGCATGGTGATGGGAGAGAGGAACACGCCGCTGGTCATTCAGGCGTCGGACGCAGATCGGGATTCAAATTCTTTGCTGACGTATCACATCCTGGAACCTGAAGCCCTGAAAGTCTTCCAGATAGATTCCAGCATGGGGACCATCTCTATCATTTCGCCCGTCGACTTTGAAGCCAGAGCTGAGTATCGTCTCACGGTGCAGGTGAAGGACTCCGGGGAGCCGTCGCTGTACGCCGCAGAGCCCGCCAAGGTCACCGTTCGCATCCTGGACCTGAACGACTGCGCGCCGCAGTTCAGCCGCCCGCTGTACGAGCCGTCCGTCATGTTCCCGCCCGTCAGAGACGCCGAGGTGGTGCGAGTCACGGCCCACGACCCCGACTCTGCCGTCTCATACAGCTTCACTGAGGGAAATCTGAACAACGCCTTTTCAATCCACCCCAATACCGGAGTCATCACCGTGAGCAACGTGTCTGAGTTCAGGCCGCTGTACGAGCTGGTGGTCAGAGCCTCCGACGGCCTCTTCAAAGACTCGGCAACAGTCAGAGTGAATGTTACCAACCTGACGGCGAGCGACCTTGGATTTGAGCAGAGCGTGTATTCGGCGAGCGTTACAGAGAACTTCAAGATGGTCAAAACTTTGGCAGCACTCAAAGTGACGGGATGCCATTTAAACGAGCCGCTGTTGTTTTCTCTCATCAATCCGATGGGGAAGTTCGCCATCTCCCAGACGTCCGGCGTGCTGGAAACCACGGGCGTCGCTTTGGACCGAGAGGAACGAGATGTTTATGACGTGGTGGTAAAAGTAGAAGACATGAGGACGCCACCCAGAACGGCCACCGCCCGGGTCAAGGTCTTCATCGACGACGTCAACGACAACTCACCACAGTTTCTAAACTTGCCTTTTTCCATGATGGTGTCCGAGGACTCTGAGCCAGGAGACGTTTTATATCAAGCCACTGCCATCGATCGGGATCTGGGAGAAAATGGATCCATCGTGTACTCCCTGGAAGACGACTACGACCTCTTCCGGATCGATCCTGACGTAGGCGACGTCTCCCTTCAGAGACCTCTGGACTTTGAAGCTCTGAATAAATATGTGCTGACGGTCCTGGCTGCAGATGAGGGGGAGCCCAGTTACAGCACCATGGCTCAGCTCAGCATTCAAGTGAGGAATCGAACCAATCCGGTTTTCCAAACTCTTCTTTACCCGCTGAAGGTTCCTGAAAACGTCCCCCCGTTCACCACCATCCTGCACGTGCAGGCCAGGAACCCAGAAGGTTATCGGCTCATCTACAATCTCGAGGAGGAAAACGCCTCCAAACATTTTCACATCGACTTTAAGACCGGCGTGCTGACGGTCATCAACCCATTGGACTACGAAAGCGAGACCGCGCACGTGTTGACAGTACGAGCTACAGACTCTGTGACCGGAGCTTTCTCTGAGGCCTCGATTGAAATCGAAGTGGAGGATGTAAATGATAACGCACCGGTTTTCTCCCAGCTAACGTACAGGGTGAACATCGCTGAAGGGCTCCCGGTCGGCACGTCTGTGATTCGACTTTCTGCCACCGACGGAGACTCTGGTAGGAATAAAGATCTGACCTTCCACATACTTAAAGCAGAGGGGAATGATGCTGATTTATTTGAGATGAACCCTGAGACTGGGCTGATTGTTACGAAACAGGTGCTGGACCATGAAGACACAAAGAAATTTAATTTAAAAATCAAAGCCATCGACAACGGCACAATTCCTCTCAGCAGTGAGGTCTTTGTTTTAGTAAATGTCACTGATGTCAATGACAATCCTCCAGACTTTGTCAGTACTCAGTATAAAGCCTCTCTAGATGAAATGGCGAAATGTGGTCACATAGTCATCAAAATCCAGGCTTCAGACCCAGACTCCACCGACCTGAATAACCTAAAGTATAAAATCCTCTCGGGCAACAAAGACCGGTACTTTAACATGAACGAGTCCTCGGGGATCATCTCCTTTTCTAATGTCTGTAAGAGGAAGTTGGATCCTTTCTACAACCTGACGGTGGCTGTGTCTGACGGAGTGTTTCAGAACACCGCACCGGTCAACATTGACATGATAAACACCAACAAACACAGTCCGTACTTCAAACAGAACCTCTACGAAGCAGAGCTGGCTGAAAACGCAGAGGCCGGAACTCGTGTGATCAGACTGGCGGCCATTGACCCCGACGACGGGCCGTACGGCAGCGTGGACTACACCATCATCAACAAGTTCGCTGATGAGAAGTTCGCCATCCACAAAGACGGGCAGATCGTTACGACTCAGCCACTGGACCGAGAAAACCCCACCCAGAGGGTCATAGCCATCAAAGTGATGGCTAAAGATGGAGGGGGAAAAGTGGCGTTCTGCACGGTCAAAATAATTCTCACAGACGAGAACGATAACGTTCCCCAGTTCAAAGCGTCAGAGTACCAGGTGTCGATCCAGTCCACCGTGAACAAAGGTTCCCCGGTCATTCAGATCATGGCTTACGATGCAGACGACGGCAAAAACGCAGACGTCACCTACACGGTGGACGAAGCCGAGGAGGTCACGGAGGACGTCATCGAGATCAACCCGTTCACCGGAGTCGTGAGTGTCAAGGAGAGCCTGGTTGGCATGGAGAACAGGATCTTTCACTTCAAGGTCAAGGCCCGAGACGGCAGCCTTCCCTTTTACAACTCCACCGTCCCCGTTCAGGTGAAAGTGGTTCCTCCCGAGGTTCCCCTGCCCAAGTTCTCGGAGCCTCTCTACACCTTCTCGGCTGCGGAGGACTTTCCCATCGGGACGGAGATCGGCTCCGTGAGGGCGGACTCCGAAATGCCCCTCATTTACAGCCTGGTGAACGGGAACACGGTCGAGAGCAACAAAGACAAAGTGTTCAGCCTGGACAAAGAGACGGGGACGTTCCTGCTGCAGAAGACCATCGATCATGAGAAGACAAAGTGGTACCAGATAGATGTGATCGCCCAGGGGAACCACAATGGAACAGAGGTGGCATCGCTGGTTTCTGTCAACATCCAGGTCCAGGATGTGAACGACAACCAGCCCGTGTTTGATGCCAGCCCCTACAGGGCCTTCCTGGCTGAAAACATGCCCGCTGGGACCACCGTCATTCAGGTGAGACTCAAAAGGAGTGAATCTGCACCATGAAACATCTTTAATGTACACAAGGACTTTAATAGTCCATCCAGGTTGAAGTAAAAGATGACTAAAAAGTTTATTTCAGACATAATCAGACTATTTAAACACTTACACCTCATTCTGACTGAACACGAGCAAACGATTGATTAAAAAGTGATCAGAATGCTACTTTTCAATCAGCCTGTCCTGACATGCCACGAGTGATGTCACTCCGTCACGCCGACCACTTATAAAATCGCCCGCGCATTTCGCGGCGGCGTCCCGCCCCTAAACACTTCTTATTGATTTAAATCAGTGATACTCACTATTTATTTCACCAGAGCCACATTGGCAGAGCAAAATCGAGGGAAGAGCCACTTTTACGACAACATACTAAAGTCCCCTTTTGCAAATATGCATTTCTACATATAAAACATCCCACAAAAAAAGAAACAACACAGCCAATACATTTTCAATTCAGACCACATTTACTTTAAAGGAGAACTGCGGTATTTTCAACATTAAGCCTCTTTTCTGAGTCGTCTGCAATGTTTTAGAACCCCCCTCACCGCTTCTTTGATGTTTACTGCTGTCTCCGGTATTTGCCTAATTTTGATTCTTCTCAACCTGCTTCAGAACGGCAAGTCATGTGCATGTCCAGAAAGGTCCGTAAAAGCACCATAAACGTCCGTTTTCAAAATCATCAACTCACCGGAGTGGTTACTGGTGTGCACTGGTAATCCATATCACATTTCGTGGCGAAAAGTTGCTTCTGTCGTGTTTTATTTGGCAGCTCGTTCATGCTCGCACTATTTTCTTAGCGGTGGCGGAATAATATCAACGAACATCCAGTACAAAATGTCAACCTCAAAGGACACCCTCGAGAAATTTCGAGGGTGTCCTTTGTGTCGCGTCAGTGTCGCTCGCTTTCAGTCAGGTTGAGGTGTATGACGAACGTACTGAGGAACAAGGATCCAGGTTCAGTTCTTGGAGACCATTTTAGCACTTTTTCAGGGTTCAGGATCGTACCAACAACCTGCTGCTAGCACAGCAAAATAAGCTAATTTCATGTTTTTCTGTGATATTATCGACACGTTGCTTCAGTCCAATCATCCTGGACCGGTTTCCCACCTGAAATCGGGCCAGAACTTTGCTCAACAACGGCACACATCCAGAATAATTCCTAAAGAATTAAAGATAAAGAGTGACCGATGACCTGCTTGACTTTAAGGTGACGGCCAACGACCCGGACACGGAGACCAACGGTCAGGTGACCTACAGCCTGGAGTCGCTGCCTGATGACCCCCCGCAGGACATCACCGAGGTGTTCGCCATCGACGGAGAGAGCGGCTGGATCACCACGGTGCGGGAAACGGACTGCGAGGCCACCCGGGCCTACAGGTTCAGCGTGGTCGCCACCGACCGCGGCGGCGACGCCAAGCTGTCGTCCAGCGTCCTGGTGGAGGTGTTGGTGACGGACGACAACGACAACCCCCCGAAGTTCTCTGAGGAGCTGTACCGCGGCTCGGTGGAGGAGAACTTCGTCCCCTTTGAACCCATCGTCTCTATGACGACCACAGATGCCGACGTGTCTCTGGAGAACCGCCTGGTGACGTGTTACATCACAGGTATGCCCGTCGGAGTGTGTGTGTGTTGGTTTGGAGCGAGTTTATCAGCCGAATCAGCGTCCCGCTGACGTTGTTCTGCTGGTTCATTAAGACGTTAATGAGGGGGAATTCAATCTTTAATTGCCTGGAACTGAGCCGTGATGTTATTCAGCCTCAGGCTGACAGGACGACCTTGAATTAATGCAAATCCCAGACGGTTAACTCTTCCAGAGCAGCTTTTCGCAACACTGTTCTTAATAAGAGGGGAATGTTCTGCTGGAATTGTTTCTAATGGCAGGGTTCAGAAACAAACCGGTATTACAGGTGCTCACCAGTGTGACTGATTTGAGGGATTTTCCTAAAAGTTGGTATTTATTCCCGATGATTCCACGTCTGAACACGCAGACAAACATGTCTGTTTCAGTTTTTTCCGTTTGTTCAACGCTGGAGCCTTCAGCTTGATTACATTAGGACACATTTTTCTGTGGTTTCTGCCGTTTAAAGGTGCAAATTACTGCAGTGAATACTACTACATACTGCATACTGCATACTACATACTGCATACTACATACTGCATACTGCATACTGCATACTACATACTACATACTGCATACTACATACTGCATACTACATACTGCATACTACATACTGCATACTACATACTGCATACTGCATACTACATACTGCATACTACATACTACATACTTGCAAACGGCATACTCATCGATCAGACAGTATGCAGAGCGTTTACCCACAATGCATTTCACTCCTGGCCGAGCCGAAATCAGCCGGCCTGAAGCTGATTTCTCTTAAGCTCTAAACTCTGTAAACTTTAGCAACATTTGAAACATTTTCAGGTGAGAAAGTAGTCGTTTAGATCCCCAACGTGTTGAAAACCTGACAAAATACCGGCTGTTTACAATTTTGTTCCCACGAATTCGGCGCTACTAAAGCTAGCCGCAGTGAGCAACGCACTTCCTGTTCTTTTCACAAAATAAAATACCCGTTGCCTTTTATCATAGGGAAAGCCATTACCATACAATTGGTGCTTTTGTTTTGAAAACAGGAAGTGAACCTACCCTCGTTGTAGTTAGCTTGAAACTGCCGTTTTGACAGGAAATGACGATCGGCGACGTCACGTTACGTTGCATCTTGGGTAGTTTGAGTATGAGTAGTAACCTCATGATGCATACCCAACATTTAGGAGAATCTAGTATGCATCCGGGAACTTAAATAAAGTTAAAGTTAGTAGGAGTAGTGGGAGTAGTTGGAGAAGTATGCGGTTTCGAACACAGCCAGAGATCTGGATTTTTTGTGCACTTCCTGTTTTCTTCGTGTGAACATCAGACTGGTGAGGACGGGGAGCCCTGCGATGTGAAGGCTTTATGCTGAATTAATCTGACTTCATCACCTTCTGTCCTCACATTAAAGTTACGTCTTCTTGCTGAAATGGTTCCCCTGATGCAGATTTTAAACCTTTTATTTCCGGTATTTTTCATTTTATTCTATGAATCTGCTTTAATGTTTGAGATTATGTCGACATAAATATTCATTTAGCTCAAAAACGCTGCATCACGACCGCTTATTTACTGCTTTAAGTATGATGGATGTGCTCTTTCTCACAGGCAGCTTTTGTACTTCCAGTTCGTATTTGTGTCTGTACCTGTACGGCAGCTCGATCCTTTATTCACCCGTCAGACGAGGTGCGCGACTGACTGACGCAGCCTGTCGGCCATGATCAGCAGCCCACAACAAAACCGTCAAAGGCCCCGAGAGTCTGAGTGCTGTGGAGAAATCCTCCTCGACTCAGAACCGAGAGTCGAGCCGGCAGAAACGACTGAATTATTTATCAGGAACAACAAAGTATAAAAGAAACTTCTGTTTTAGATACGAAACTCAACTTTTCATAGTTTCTGCACCCAGTTCTTTACAATAAGTAGTGTGTTGGTGATGTATTTAAGATAAAAAGCTGAAGCTTTCAGACCTTTCTTGGTACACGGATGACGCCGGGTCTCTGTTCCTCCCTCAGACGGAGACCCGTCGGGCCAGTTTGCCATCATCCAGGAGGACGAGGGCCAGTGGGGTCTGATCCTGAAGGAGAATCTGGACCGAGAGACCAAAGACAGATACACACTGAAGGTGACGGCCACCGACGGGAAGTTCGAGGCTCCGATCACTGTGGACGTCCACGTGTTGGACATCAATGACAACAGTCCAGTGTGCGAACAGGTCAGAGAAAATAGATGCATTTCATCTGTTTTTCTACATTTTTACACACTCTCTCTGGGAAGAAAACCCTTCCAGACGGTTTTTTCTTCTGAGAGTTGAAAATTAAAAGCTAAATGAGCTTCATTTCTGACATTCATTTCAGTTAAAGTTTAAAATGCGTCCCTCGTTGGTCTTTGTGGACTCCTGCAGCTGTTGGTCTTGCCTTAAATCAGATGGATCTGCCTGATTATTGTTGTGATGCTCTGATTCCAGCTGGTGTACAGAGAGGTGGTGATGGAGAACTCGTCTCCGGGCATGTTTGTGCTCAAAGTTTACGCTTCAGATCCCGACGTGGGAGCCAACAGCGAGATCTCCTACACGCTGCACGGTCCAAATGCAGACAAGTTCCACCTGGAACACCGGACAGGTAAGATGTTTGGGCTGAAAGCGAGTGTTTAGGCTGCGGATGCTGTTAGCACTCTGAGCTGTTTGGGATGTTAAGCAGGAAGGAATCTTTCCTTTAAGGGCCGGGATCTGTTTAGAGTTACAGGAACAAACTGCAGGGGTGTAACTTCTTCACCGATCTAAATTAGCTGCAAGCGTGCTTAAGATCATGGCAGGAAACTATTATTCAAATCAAATCAAATTTATTTGTAGCACATTTCATGTCCAAAACAGTTCAAAGTGCTTCACATAAAATAAAAGCATTGCAGCAGGGAGTGGAAGAAGCATTAAAAATACATAAAAGAATATAAAGAGAAACAAATAAAATCATTTAAATGAATTTAAAAACCAGCAACAGTCCAGATAAGTTCAAAGATAGCGTGCAGATTTCATGCATAGACACATGAGAAAAGAAATGTCTTTAACCTGGATTTAAAAATGTCTCCATTTGGTGAAAGTTTAATCTCCACTGGCAGTTTGTTCCACTTGTTTGCAGCATAACAGCTAAATGCTGCTTCTCCATGTTTAGTCTGGACTCTGGACTGGACCAGCTGACCTGAGTCCTTGGATCTCAGAGCTCTGCTGGCTTTATATTCTCTGAACATATCACAGATTGTAAACCATCAGCAGGCTTTTAAAATCTATTCTGTGACTGACTGGAAGCCAGAGTAAAGATTTTAAAACTTTATTATTACATGAACATTACATAAAATTCTAATTATAATAAATTATGATAATCCCTGTAGTGAAGTGAGTGCAAACAGGCTGCTGAGGCTGAATGGATCAATAATGGTTCAGAAAGGAGCAGTGAGAGCAAAGAGTCCCACGCAGAGACCTTTTTCTTTCTCATAGCAGCCAGATTCAGATGTTTAGCAGAAACTTTCCATCAGCTGGTTGTACGCACGGTGTTTGACGGCTGAGCGTCTCCGCAGGTCAGCTGTTCACTCTGGGCGAGCTGGACCGTGAGAAGGACCTGGACTTTAATCTGGTTGCCAAGGCGACGGACGGCGGGGGGCGATCCTGCCAGGCTGACATCATGCTGATGGTCCAGGACATGAACGACAACGCGCCCCGCTTCTCCTCCAGCCACTACGAGGTCACCGTGTTCGACAACACAACGGTGCGCACGCCGGTCGCCGTCATATACGCCAAAGACCCGGACACAGGTGAGCTGCTGCTGAGTATCCGCTCGGGTCGCAACACGCTGTAACCAAACCTCCGTCCTGGTGTCAGGAGTCCTTCCTTTGTGCCTGTGTGAGTGCGCTTTCCCTGATCCCAAACATAATGGAGGACTAATCCACCCCTAACACAGCTTTGCCCTCCGACACGCCCACCTGATACCGTTTTAACCTCTAACCCGACAGCATTAGCTCTTTATTTACAGTCATTTTACATTTTCAGCTTCTCTCAAGTGTGTTTTATAATCCTCCTCGTTCATCATTGCTTTAAACCAGAGATACTCATTACGCGGCTCCTCAAGCTTTAATTGGCGGGTCGCACTCGCATAGTAGCTTATAGCAATATGCTAACAATAACAATACATTTTTTCATATTACATACAGCGAATACTGAACAGTATTAGGTATTTTTATTGAGTTTGCGTTTTTGTAGTATTAAGTATTTTTATTAAGTATAAATTAAGGCTTAATGGTGTTTCCTAAAGGGGGGACTGTTAAACCTGGCAACGCAGCCCGCTTAAACCACCTCACACCTGACCTCAGAGCACGCTAGCTCCTTTAGCCAGCGCCAGATGCAGGCACAATGGATCGGTTTTTAATTAAAAAAGGGCAAAAACCAACCCAAAAACCATGCTCATCCTGAATGTCTCACTATGATTACAACAACAAACTACAAGTACAACATGAAGAAAGTCGAGCACATGCACGCCAGCTTCCGCTCATCCCAGTATTAAGGTAAATGTGGCCTGAATTGAAAATGTATTGGCTGTGTTGTTTCTTTGTTTGTAGGATGTTTAGAAATGCATATTTGCTAAAGGGGACTTTAGTATGTTGTGGTAAAAGTGGCTCTTCCCTTGATTTAGCTGCCAATGTGGCTCTGGTGAAAAAAATAGTGAGTATCACTGCTGTAAACCCTCTGAAGTACGTGGAATGAAATGGTGACGGGAGGAGAAACCGTCGTGTTAAATGTTGAAGACATGAAAACAACCGTGTTGGCTTTCAACTGCATTCTTCTTTCATGCTTCAGACACCAACTGTTGATTAGTTCAGTAAGACTGTAAACTTCTTTTATTGGAGTGTAACAGCCAACATGTCTTTTATTCGCTGTTTACAGTTTGTTTTGTGCTCTTAAAACCCTTTTATAGATTGTTTTTTATCCTTTCTTTCTCTGGGACTTTGTGAAAAACATCTGTTGCTTTAGAATGCGTTTCACACACCAAACACTTCCAGACGTTTCAGTCGTATGCTGGAACAAAACGATTCGACACAAAGTTTTCCTTAAGTCTTCTGCAGAGATGTTGCAGCTCCTGTTCGGTATATAAATATCCACAGAAACAGTCGTCTTTTACGTCCCCGCAGAGCGTCATAAATATAAATAAATGAGTTGTAACTGTAACATAAAGCATCAAAGATGTTGAGGGAACACGTTCGAGTTACTTAGAGGCCATCTGTGAGGATAAAGGGTGTTCGATGTGAGTTACCGGGTGGATTCTGTGGCTTTTTGTTCTTTGGTGAAGTGAATCGTGTCAGAATGAACTAATCTGCCACAGAGACGAACATCCTGCAGCTCGATGCCAGAATGAACTCATTCTGGGTTCTATTAATGAGTCAAAGTAGCCAATTATTCTTTTAGGAGGGAAACTAAAACCAGCACGAACGCTTTACTTGCTCATTAATCTCGTCCTCGTTTCCCTGCTCTCACAACTGTTCGGTTTAAGGCCGAACAGTTGTGAAATGAAACAAATAAAACGTCTGCCCACATAAAAGCTGTGGGACGCATTCAGACAGGTTAGAGCAGACGGGCTCAGCCACTCCTTCAGATGTGCAGCAGCTTGTCCTGCTCGCTCACACAGATCCGTGTGAAGAGGCGTCTGCTGGTGTCAAAGCATCTGTCGCGGTTTTATTTATGTTTCACCGGAGAACATCAGCAAACAGCCTGAGATCCAGAGTTTGAGTTGGTTTCTGAACTCCTGAGAAAAGGAGAGATTAAATTCGTCTTCCCCAGCGAGACGAAGCATCTGTTTGTTTAAGCGCCGTCTGAGTTCAAGCGTTGACCTTTGACCTTTGATGGCGGCGCGCCCAGCGTCTGGTTGAGCATTCGAAAGCAGCAGATCCGGAATACTGAGAACAGACCTGTCAGCGTGACTCAAGCCTGCAGGTTTCCAGCTTTTCTGACAGGAGAGCAGCGCGCCGCTTCAAAATCAAATCAATAAAATAAAAGCATTGCAGCAGGGAGTGGAAGAAGCATTAAAAATACATAAAAGAATATAAAGAGAAACAAATAAATGAGGCGGCCGACCGGAGCTGTGGCCGCAAGGTGGTCGGTGCCTGTCGTGGCGGCAATCCCCGAACCCGCTGGTGGACCCCAGTGGTGAGGGAGGCCGTCAAGCTGAAGAAGGAGTCCTATCGGGCCTTTTTGGCCAGTGGGACTCTGGAAGCAGCTGATGGGTACCGACAGGTCAAGCGGAACGCAGCCTCGGCGGTTGCTGAGGCAAAAACTCGGGCTTGGGAGGAGTTCGGGGAGGCCATGGAGAACGATTTCCGGACGGCCTCGAGGAGATTCTGGTCCACCATCCGGCGGCTCAGGGGGGGGAAGCGGTGCACCGTCAACACCGTGTATGGTGAGGGCGGGGCCCTGCTGACTTCAACTAGGGACGTCGTGAGTCGGTGGGGGGAATACTTCGAGGGCCTCCTCAATCCTACCGACACGCCTTCCGATGAGGAAGCAGAGTTGGGGAGCTCGGACGTGGGACCTCCCATTTCTGGGGCTGAGGTTGCCGAGGTGGTCAAAAAACTCCTCGGTGGCAAGGCCCCGGGGGTGGATGAGGTCTGTCCTGAGTTCCTCAAGGCTCTGGATGTTGTGGGGCTGTCTTGGTTGACACGTCTCTGCAGCATCGCGTGGACATCGGGGGCAGTGCCTCTGGACTGGCAGATTGGGGTGGTGGTCCCCCTCTTTAAAAAGGGGGACCGGAGGGTGTGTTCCAACTATAGAGGGATCACACTCCTCAGCCTCCCTGGTAAGGTCTATTCGGGGGTACTGGAGAGGAGGATCTGTCGGATAGTCGAATCTCGGATTCAGGAGGTGCAGTGTGGTTTTCGTCCTGGCCGTGGAACAGTGGACCAGCTCTATACCCTCCGCAGGATCCTGGAGGGTGATGGGAGTTCGCCCAACCGGTCTACATGTGTTTTGTGGACTTGGAGAAGGCGTTCGACCGTGTCCCTCGGGGACTCTTGTGAGGGGTGCTCCGGGAGTATGGAGCGCCGGACCCCTTGATATGGGCTGTTCGGTCCCTGTATGACCGGTGTCAGAGTTTGGTCCGCATTGCCGGCAGTAAGTCGGACATGTTTCCTGTGAGGGTTGGACTCCGTCAGGGCTGCCCTTTGTCACCGATTCTGTTCATAATTTTTATGGACAGAATTTCTAGGCGCAGCCAGGGCGTTGAGGGGGTCCGGTTTGGCGACCTCAGAATCGGGTCTCTGCTTTTTGCGGACGATTTGGTTCTGTTGGCGTCGTCAAGCCGTGACCTTCAGCTCTCACTGGAGCGGTTCGCAGCCGAGTGTGAAGCGGCTGGGATGACCATCAGCACCTCCAAATCTGAGACCATGGTCTTCGGCCGGAAAAGGGTGGAATGCTCTCTCCGGGTCGGGAATGAGATCCTTCCCCAAGTGGAGGAGTTCAAGTATCTCGGGGTCTTGTTCACGAGTGAGGGACGAATGGAACAGGAGATTGACAGACGGATCGGTGCGGCGTCTGCAGTGATGCGGGCTCTGCACCGGCCCGTCGTGGTGAAGAAGGAGCTGAGCCAGAAGGCCAAGCTCTCGATTTACCGGTCAATCTATGTTCCTACCCTCACCTATGGTCACGAGCTGTGGGTAGTGACCGAAAGAACGAGATCGCGAATACAAGCGGCCGAAATGAGTTTCCTCCGCAGGGTGGCTGGGCTCTCCCTTAGAGATAGGGTGAGAAGCTCGGTCATCCGGGAGGGGCTCGGAGTAGAACCGCTGCTCCTCCGCATCGAGAGGAGTCAGATGAGGTGGCTCGGGCATCTGGTGAGAATGCCTCCTGGACGCCTCCCCGGTGAGGTGTTCCGGGCCCGTCCCACTGGGAGGAGGCCCCGGGGAAGACCCAGGACATGTTGGAGAGACTATGTCTCTCGGCTGGCCTGGGAACGCCTCGGGGTCCCCCCAGAAGAGCTGGAGGAAGTGGCCGGGGACAGGGACGTCTGGGTCTCTCTGCTCAAGCTGCTGCCCCCGCGACCCGATCCCCGGACCAGCGGAAGATAATGGATGGATGGATGGATGGACAAATAAATGAATTAAAATGATTAAAAGAATATAAAGAGAAACAAATAAATGAATTAAAATGATTAAAAGAATATAAAGAGAAACAAATAAAATCATTTAAATGATTAAAATAATATAAAGAGAAACAAATAAATGAATTAAAATGATTAAAAGAATATAAAGAGAAACAAGTAAATGAATTAAAATGATTTAAAGAATATAAAGAGAAACAAGTAAATGAATTAAAATGATTAAAAGAATATAAAGAGAAACAAATAAAATCATTTAAATGAATTTAAAAACAAGCAACAGTCCAGATAAGTTCAAAGATATCGTGCAGATTTCATGCATAGACACATGAGAACAGAAATGTTTTTAACCTGGATTTAAAAATGTCTCCATTTGGTGAAAGTTTAATCTCCACTGGCAGTTTGTTCCACTTGTTGGCAGCATAACAGCTAAATGCTGCTTCTCCATGTTTAGTCTGGACTCTGGACTGGACCAGCTGACCTGAGTCCTTGGATCTAAGAGCTCTGCTGGCTTTATATTCTCTGAACATATCACAGATTGTAAACCATCAGCAGGCTTTTAAAATCTATTCTGTGACTGACTGGAAGCCAGAGTAAAGATGTTAAAGCTGCTGTGATGTGTTCAGATCTCTTAGTCCGGGTTAAAACTCCAGCAGCAGCGTTCTGGATGAGCTGCAGATGTTTAATGCTCTTTGTGGGAAGTCCAGTTAAAAGAGCATTACAGTGATGAAGTCTACTGGAGATGAATGCATGGATGAGTTTCACCAACACGCCGCTGCGTCTTATTTCTGACCCGGGCCTCTTCAGATCTGGGCTAAAAACCTGCTTATTTAGGATTGCTTTTAATACCCAGTAGTATGATGACACTTTTATCTTAATTGATTTTGTTGTATTTTATTGCTTTCACTGTTCTTTTATTGTTTTTACTTCTTCTTCTCTTTATTTATTACCTGCTGTAAAGCACTTTGGTACATTGTAAGGATTGTCTGTAAAGGGCTGCAGAAATAAAGAACATTTATGTTTACTTCTGTCCTGCAGGTATAAACTCGGAGGTGAAGTACTCCCTCCTGGCAGGTGACGAGGGTTACTTCTCTCTGGATGAGTTTTCGGGGGTCCTGCGCCTGGAGCGACCTCTGACCTCCGACACCCCCCCAGCCTTCGAGCTAAAGGTGAAGGCCACCGACCGGGGTCTCCCTCGCCACCTCTACTCCGTCGCCACGATGACTGTGGACGTGGTCTCCCTGGACAACTACCAGCCCGTCTTCCTGAGCTCCGAGTACACCGCCCAGCTCCCAGAATCCATAGCGGTGGGCTCGGAGGTGCTGAGCGTGTCGGCGCTCACCAGAGATGGCGGCGGCCCGGATCCGATCGTGTACCGCATCGTCTCGGGAAACGAGGACGGACGGTTCCTGCTGAACTCAGAAACAGGTCAGAACAGCTGCTCTTCTTCTTCTTCTTCTTCTTTTTAATGAGGCTGCGGTCGTTTAACACGTGGACACGGCGGCGCCTGACCGTCGCGTCCACGTGTAAATCAAAAATCTAATTAATCTTAAAATATAAACGAACAAATGAGAGCAAAAATAGAGTTTTTATATGAAGAAGTACGTTAGAACATCTTTTATCTGGTGTTTTTATGATCTCCCTGTGATGAAATTCACTCTTTATTATATATATAATATGTTATATTATATTTCCTCGTTAGTTTAGCTTTTCTCTGACAGATTTATTGACTTTTCTCTCATTTCACAGCCTAATGTTGATCATTTGTTTTAATTAAACTGCGTAAACCGTCACAGAAACCTTCGCAGAATAGTTCATTTAAAGAATATTTGCTCCACATTCTGAAGAAGGTGAAATCAAACCGTTTGGTCTCAGACTGTAAAACCAAAGAATTTCTCATGAACAAACTTTTCTCCTGGTGCCTGAGATGCAGCAGGCCACATCAGGAACATTTAAGAAAGACTTTCATTTGATTCCCTGCAGGGAGGCCGGAGGCGTTCATGGCAATTAGCAGCATAATTCATTTAGCCTTCATTATGCAGCACAGCGTCTGTTCCCTGATGGCTGCAGCGTGAAACGCTCTGAGCAGTTATGTTCATTTTTAAAACCTATAAAAACTAAACAGTCTTTTTTTTCAAACTCATTCATTTACATTAAAGTTACAAAGTGAATTAATCTAAGAGCGACCAACACCTTCATCAGTTTTAGACGGTTTGAATCGTTAAAGGCCGGCACCACTTGGAATAAATAATTAGTTTCTAATCAGTTCTAATTTAAGAAGTAAATGTGCACGAATCAGTTTGGGAACGTCTGCGTTCGTATCTCACAAACACACGTCTGCAGGTGGACCAATCAGGATTGTTCTTTCAGCGCCTCTGAAGCGCCGGTATAAACGGCGCCATCGTCACACCAATGCGATGAGCACATTTCACACTCAGTGGGGTCACACGCCGCTGAAAGAACTGGATCGGATGGGATTCAGACCCCGAGATAACTGGGTTGAAAGTCACTCTAAACCTGCTTGTAGACGCTGAAGCACGTGGTGAATCAGACTTTGCGTTCTGCGCATGCTCCAGATGTTTTCCCGGGGTCGTGACCCGGAAGTCAAAGGAGCCGATATTCCTGTTGTTGTCGCCGTCAGAAAGAAACAAACAACGCGATGGAGAATGCTCCGTTGGGCATCGAGTTTGTGCAACAAGCAGCTCATCACAGAGCAAATGTAGAGGGACGTAGCTTCATCTGGCTCTGCGTTCTCCATCTTTCTCCAATGCCTGAGTTTGTTGTTGTTGTTGGTGGTGAAGAGGTCAACAGGAAGTGGCTCTATTAGCAACAGCTGGAATGGGTACAGCGCCACCTATCATACCGGGGTATGACACGCTTTGTGCCTCTGATCCCATTCATTCACCGCCAGATATCCAAGGAGAATTACCCTCGCTCAGCTCAGTCTGATTGTAATTTAGCCAATAATCCGATCCTTTCAGGGTCATGTGACCCCACTGAGTGAGGGCAGACGCTAAACAGGACAGCTTTTTAACGTAAGAACAAACACGACCACGCTTTAAGGAAAATGTGTTTTTGCTGCTTTCTGTCAGACGTCTGAACCTCACGGCCGTGTGACGGGTCAGCTGTGCGTCTGCCAGATGCTCGTGTCATCGAACACTCGACTGTGTTTGTGAAACGAGCAGAAAGCAGAAGCCCCCCGTCTGACGGGGAAAAACAGCCCCCCCTCAGCTCCTTCTCTCTGGCAGCAGGGAGCACCAGCAGCTGGATGTTTGAATCAGAGATTCACCCCCCGCCACAGTACATCTCACACAGGAGCAGAATTACTGTACCTGTCGCTCAGAGGAATGTCTGCTGAAAACAGACTGACAGGAACTGTGTCACGCCGTGTGCCGTTAACACGTTCAAACCATAGAATCCCAAAATCTGGATTCTAGTTCCTAATGAGTTCATTTCTCAGATGAAACGAGCATCTTTACAGGACGTAGACCTCCTGCTTACCTCTGCTGGGTCAGTTTCCCACTCAGGGAGAATACTTTGATGAACTCTGCAGGTACATTTTGGCATATCTCCAGTTTTAGTTCATTCTTCTGGTTCAGTTCCAGCTCACTGTGTCGTAAACGAACCAACAGATGAAACCAGGTCGCAAAAGGACGTCATTTATGGATACAGTTTCCAAACTGGATCTGTTTCAGAACCCAAACTGGATCTGTTTCAGAACCCAAACTGGATCTGTTTCAGAACCCAAACTGGATCTGTTTTAGAACCCAAACTGGATCTGTTTCAGAACCCAAACTGGATCTGTTTAAGAACCCAAACTGGATCTGTTTAAGAACCCAAACTGGATCTGTTTCAGAACCCAAACTGGATCTGTTTAAGAACCCAAACTGGATCTGTTTCAGAACCCAAACTGGTCTCAGAACCCAAACTGGATCTGTTTCAGAACCCAAACTGGATCTGTTTAAGAACCCAAACTGGATCTGTTTCAGAACCCAAACTGGTCTCAGAACCCAAACTGGGTCTGTTTAAGAACCCAAACTGGATCTGTTTCAGAACCCAAACTGGATCTGTTTAAGAACCCAAACTGGATCTGTTTCAGAACCCAAACTGGATCTGTTTCAGAACCCAAACTGGATCTGTTTCAGAACCCAAACTGGATCTGTTTTAGAACCCAAACTGGATCTGTTTTAGAACCCAAACTGGTCTCAGAACCCAAACTGGGTGATTTAGTATGATTTTAGTTATTTAGTGATTTTAGTATGCATCCCTTCCAATCTGAGCTCATGAACATGAGTCGTGTGACTGAAATGTGAACATAAAGCAGTTATTCTGTCCGATCATCCTGCGGTTACTGTGAGGACACACAGGATGTGAACGAGCAGTGGAGCTGAAGAGAGTGAGTCAGCCCGGTGAGAAAGAGACTGAATGAGATCTCACACTGGAAAAGTGTTGCTAAAAAGCCTAAAAATGAATAAACAACCCATTGTGGATGATTTTGGCTCAAACTGGGAGCAGAAATCTGGATGATCTCAGAAGAATGAGGTTCTGACGGGCTGAAACACGTCTCTCCTACTCAGACTGCAGCTACGCTCGGGCTCTGTTTGGGATAATAAGCCCACTGAGACATGTTTAGTCTTCTCACGCCTGTTTGGTGGAGCAGACCAAATAAGGCGGCCATCTTTACAGTGTTTCATCTCTGATTAAAGCTGCTGTGGTCTAACTACAACACTTTGTTCTTACTTTGGTTCGAGGGAAATTAGGTTTTTGTCGGACACTTCAGACACAACAAGCCACGAATAAACCAAACCATCACAAAGGTCGAGCCGTTATTTAGTTTCACCGGTGTTCAGTAATAAAAGCCCAATAATAATCTGAAAATACACCTTCTGAGGGAGAAGTGGACGGGATGTCGTGTCTCTGACGTCCTCCTTTTGCTGCAGATCTGACAAATCCCCTCCGATTTTTTGGGTTTTCCAGTTTCCTTTAACTAAGAAATGAGATGTTCTGTCTGTGGGAAGCAGAGCATGTGAACGGAGCGGAGCGTGGACCGGACGGTGGAGCGGAGCGGTGAAATATGGTCAGAGCGGAGAGCGGTTTTCAGTTCAAAAGCCGGAGCGAGGATTTCGCTCCGCTCCAACGTTAATTAAAAATGTCGGATTACAAAATTTGTAAAATAACATTTTTGATTTAATGTAGTCTAGTGTAATAAATTAATAATTAAATAGGAAACGCGGGGCAACATGAATGGAGCTAGATGTTACGTTCACAGCTGGGGACAAGCAGCCACGCGGGCCTTGTCACCCGTAGTAAATGAGGAAGTGAGCAATTCAAGTCGAGGGCGCAACGGTGTGTTCTATGTGTGGCGGAGCTAGCATTAGCTGCAGAGAGAGTGTGGATAATAAACAGGGAAACGCCCGAACTGTAGGGCCTACAAACGCTATCGAGCGTGGATTGTGTATTTCGTCTGGAGTTTTGGGACACGGGAACGCTCGGAACAGCTCAGGTACCGTGAAGAAATGTTCCCCTTTCTGATGGTCTGAATTAAGCTGACTGCTCAGGTGCTAGTTCTAACCCTACCTGGTGCCCAACATTTTCTAAACATTATTTTTTGTACGTCAGAGCCACCGTTACAGTGGCGATAATTTAACAGCCAGTTAAATAAGACAATACACCGGTCACATCATTAAATCAAACGCCGTGTGTCCCAGGGCCCTGTCATAATTACATGAAGTAAAAATGTCAGAAAATTCCTTCTCCTGAAAATTTGAGCGAGCGTGGAGCGATTTGCTCTGGTGGGAAGCAGCTGAAAATATCACGTGCATTTAAAGGGGTTATTTAAACTGTAAAGTTGGTTCTTAAATGAAAAAATAAATCTTATTTTTCAGAAAATTGGTATGTTCTTATTTATTTATTGAAGAAAACAAGTTTTCAGTAATGCAGGCTGTTCTTCCATCTTTATACAGATTAATAAACAGATACACTAATGGGACCAATAATCCATAAACCTTGGTGTCCATCCAGAGCTCACAATGTTTAACAGTCAGATAAAAGCAGTTGAAATGATCATTAATCCAACAGCTGCCAAACGGATCCGTCCTTTATCGTCTTTGTCTCCTCATGTAACTAAAAACTTGGCGTATTTTCTTTGTGACAACATGACAGCTTCATTTCTAACCAGCAGAAAGCAAACGATGGGTAACAAAGCTCTGTGGAGGTGAAGAGGTCCGATCTGTTAAAGCTCCCGGGGTTTACGGCGGGTCAGATAAATAAAGACCTGAAGGGAGCGACACCGTGAGCAGAACATCCGTCTGACTCTGACGGCTCTTTTATTGCTGCCATAAATCGATGTCCGACCTCACATGAGGATGACAGCCAACGCACGAGACGGCAGCCAGCTGTGGAGAGATTTATTGCTCCTGAAAGGTTAAACTCACAGCTTCACTGAGCTGACAAAAGTAAGAGTTCACAAGATATGTCACTTTACCCCGGCCCCCCCGACACACTCTGTCTGACTGGATATTAGCATCTAAAGCAGCCTCCTACCTAAAGAGCTTCCATTTAAACGCTGCATAATGTCTGCCGCTGCACATCATGAGGGAGCTGAGTCGCTGCACCGGAGCAGAGCTGCATGGAAGGAGGTCTGAATGTAGAGTTGGGTCATTTAGGTCTTTAAAGTTAAATGCAGTAAGATGTGGCGTTTGATGGCTGAAGATGGATCTCTGCGCTCTCCACCGGCGCCTCGTAAATCAGCCTCATGCATACGTGGTGCTGATGGTCCTTTAGCTGTGCTGTGCTGTCTTTGTTCATCACCGGTGCTTCTTTAAGCCCCGTTTCCACTCTGCAGTCCGGTACGGGTCGGTTCAGAACGGTTCTCTTATTTCAGTGTTTCCACAACCACCAAGGCGTACTGGTCCCATGGAACCCGTTACCATGGAACCCGTTACCATGGAACCCATGGTTCCCATGTCTGTAGCCCTTCTGCTTGGGGTACCGAGCCCACCGGACCGGTTCCAGGCTCTGCTCTCCGGTGTTGGTGAGGAGGCTGAGCAGCGGCAGCTCGATGGCGCTGTGCCAAACCAAAAAGTTTTCCAGCTGATTGAGCAGAAATGTCAGAGAGTGGTTTCAACCGGACCGCGAGCCGGTGTGGCATTAAGCTGAAGAAGCTGAAGAAGCTGGGAGGTGGTTCCACATTATGGATGCTATTTACGTCCACTAAAGCTGAGAGCAACACGGACGGAAAAAGGCTCTCACTCACCGCCCTCTTAGTTTCATCCCAGCTTCTTACGCACTTATTTGTTTCCTAAATTATCTTCCCATGTGTCTCGGTACCTAACTTACCACACTTACTCTAGCACTAGTTCTGCTCTTAGCTGTTTGGTTTTGGAAGGAAATGCACTTCTGATTTCTTTTGACCTGAAGTTCTTTTGCCTACCGATGTTGAACGCACTTATTGTAAGTCGCTTTGGATAAAAGCGTCTGCAGAATGACCGTAATGTGATGTCTTCATTTTTTAACCAACAAAGTGAAAGAAATGACTTTAAATGATCCTTGAATTAAATTAAGGATTAAGTTTAATTGAAGGTTGTAACGGAGCGTTTTGGAGGAACCGGCCTTGTTTGGTTTCAGTGACGTTGGGATGAGATAAAAAGGGTTATAGTTTAGACCAAAGCAACACATTCCACCAATGAGCGGGTCGGAAGAAAGAAAGAAAGAAAGAAAGAAAGAAAGAAAGAGTTTTCTGACGGTCCGGTGGAAGTTTGGATCTTAAACCTGTTGAGATGTCTGATTCGCTGCATCCGTCACAGACTGGTGGCGGTTTGAAGTGATGTCATATTAGGGCCTAAACCTGTACATCAAACATTCTTTGTTACGGCGGTATATGAATTTATTTGGTTTTACTCGTAATTCTCCCAGTTTTCACTTCTCCAACAACCAGAACTCTGAGGTTTCATCTTTATCTCCTGCTCCTGCAGGCCTCATGACCCTCACGGCCCCACTGGATTTCGAAGTTTCCCGGGCGTATTATTTGTCTGTGGAGGGCAGTCGCGGCAAGTCGTCCCTCAGTGACATCACCATGGTGATCATCAACGTGACGGACGTGAACGACAACACGCCGGCGTTCGGACGGGGCGACTACAGCGAGGAGATAACTGAGGATCTGACGCCTGGAAGCCTGGTGATGACGGTAAGGACCGACGGGTGGAAACGTCTCGGTGTGTGTTTTTACACGCTAAAGGGACAGAAATGGTGGTTTTACAGGATATAATTAGTGTTTGATTCACCGGTGAAGGTTGGATTGATTAAAAAGTACGAATACAGAAACACTGAACTGCCCGTTAAGTTTCCCAATGTCGATTCAGCTCAAGAATTTCATTTAAATGTAGATTAGATAGAATTTTCTGTCTCGTGTTTCAAACTCCAACACGCACACACGCATGTGCACACACACATGTTTGATTTTCATGCAGGCGCATCCACTCAGATTATCTCATTCCACGCACACACTGACAGATCCAAACAGGACACACACATGTAACATGATGGCGTGTTAGATCTGGTTTAACGTGTAACATGATGGCGTGTTAGATCTGGTTTAACGTGTAACATGATGGCGTGTTAGATCTGGTTTAACGTGTAGCATGATGGCGTGTTAGATCTGGTTTAACGTGTAGCATGATGGCGTGTTAGATCTGGTTTAACGTGTAGCATGATGGCGTGTTAGATCTGGTTTAACGTGTAACATGATGGCGTGTTACATCTGGTTTAACGTGTAACATGATGGCGTGTTAGATCTGGTTTAACGTGTAACACGATGGCGTGTTAGATCTGGTTTAACGTGTAACACGATGGCGTGTTAGATCTGGTTTAACGTGTAACACGATGGCGTGTTAGATCTGGTTTAACGTGTAACACGATGGCGTGTTACATCTGGTTTAACGTGTAACACGATGGCGTGTTAGATCTGGTTTAACGTGTAACACGATGGCGTGTTAGATCTGGTTTAACGTGTAACACGATGGCGTGTTAGATCTGGTTTAACGTGTAACACGATGGCGTGTTAGATCTGGTTTAACGTGTAACACGATGGCGTGTTAGATCTGGTTTAACGTGTAACACGATGGCGTGTTAGATCTGGTTTAACGTGTAACACGATGGCGTGTTAGATCTGGTTTAACGTGTAACACGATGGCGTGTTAGATCTGGTTTAACGTGTAACACGATGGCGTGTTAGATCTGGTTTAACGTGTAACACGATGGCGTGTTAGATCTGGTTTAACGTGTAACACGATGGCGTGTTAGATCTGGTTTAACGTGTAACACGATGGCGTGTTAGATCTGGTTTAACGTGTAACACGATGGCGTGTTAGATCTGGTTTAAAGTTTATTGGCTGTCAGGTCAGCAGCAGTAACGCAGCTCAGTGACTCTGACGGTCGCACCGCCGCTGGGTGATGAGTCTGTAATCAGCAGCTTTCATATTGAACTCTTTTCTCTGCCGCCGTCGGTTTAAAACATCAGGACAGAAAAGACAGATTTAAGTCCTTGGAGATAAAGAAGCAGAGCTTCTGATGATGGTGCAAAAACTATCATCTTTATTTAATATATAGATCATTTAATTTCCTGCGAAGAAGTGGAAATATAACTACATTATGAAAAGAAGTTATTGTTGCATCCAGTCAGAATCCTCGTGAAAACAAACATCGTTTATGAGGCTGAAGCGGCTTTGATTATAAAGAAGAAGAAAAGGCTAATGTAACGTTAATGTTTTCATTTTAAAATCAGACCATGAACAAGTTAAACTGTTAAATACAGAATAAAGCGTGCATCTGTGACACGTTGATCTTCATCTACATAAAACAGTTTGACACAAGGTTGTCACGGCAACAAATAAACCTTTTTGATCTCAAGCCGACACGGAAACGTGTTGCAGAACAGGACCGTTTATCATCCTGAATGGAATAAAAATAGAAAAATACTTTATTTATCCCCCAGTGGGGAAAATCAAAATGAGGAAAACATTAAAATAAATATATTTAAATTCTTAAGTGGTTGAAGAGATCAGAATCATCGGTTCTGAGGGATTTTACTGTTTTCTTATAGTTAGAAAAGACTAAATTAGTAATATTTTAATATTGAGGCTCACTCGCTGAGTTTAAATGAGATTAAACTATAAAATCATGAGTCTGGAAGTAAAAAGCAGGTGAAAAGGTGGAGTGAGAGTGTTTAAAGGATGGACCTTTTAAACACCCAACAGCTGGTTTTGGTTAATAAATGCAAACGCTGATGTCATTTCCTGTATGTTTCCATAGCAACTGAAGGCGAAAACTTTTTAAAACAAAAAGTTTTAACTGTGCAAAAAGCCCAGAAACCGTATGTAAAAGTCTGAATGTGAGCCGACCTGTGAGTGGATGTCCACGGCACTTCCTCCGTCCGGTTTCTGATCTCCCTCCGCCTTCCTCTGCCTCCAGGTCACAGCCACCGATCAGGACGGGCCGATCAATAACCTGCTGCGCTACTCGATAGTGAGCGGAGATCTTCTGCAGCAGTTCTCCATTCATCCTCGCAGCGGGGAAATCAGCGTGCGCACTGCGCTGGACCGAGAGCAGGTGGGTCAAACAGAGACCAGAAGGTCTGGAGCTCTGAGGAAGGCTGGACTTTAACATGTTGTCTGCCCCACAGATCCCTCATTACTCCCTGACGGTGCAGGCGGCTGATGAAGGGACCCCCCCTCTGTCCTCAGCTGTCCTCATCGCCATCACCGTCATCGATGTCAACGACAACCCGCCCGTCTTCTCTCGGGTTAACCACAGTCTGCTGCTGCAGGTATGACGAGCTGAACACGCCGTAAACATGTGTGTGACATCTGTGTGAACGTGCTGCAGAATGAAGTGTGGAAGTTTATGTGGAAACCAGGTCAGTTTGGATGTTATTTACAGTCTTAAGGGCCCTCAGCTCTCAGTAACTGCACCTTTCCCTGGATGATGAATCCTGTGCTGCAGGCATGAAATGACAAACCTGTCCTACGCAGTGCAGTCGGTGCTGTTCCATAAAAAGGTTGTTTTTACTGCAGAGTGACGGAGAAAGTGGTAAAAATAGCTCCAAAGTCATCCAACTCCTGGCTCAGGTCAACTTTGTTCCAGAGAACAAATCATCCTCCTTAGAATAACTTTAGTCTATTTTTATGTGCACGAGTTAAAAACCTGCTTTCTGCAGACGCATTAATGAGAACGACACATTCTGCACTGCTCTTCTTTAAATAAAATGATTTGACTCCTGCAGGACACCGTAGCTTCCAGGGTGTTCAGCCTTTGTGTTTGAGATCTCATCTCTAAAGGCCTCGGTATGCGTCTCCGTCGCTATCCGTCAATCCGTCTCCGTGGTTACGCAGAGGCTGTTAAACCTTTCGAAGTTCTCCGTCGGGCTGTTGGATACGCAAGGCAGTTCCCCTCCCGATCAGCAGGCGGCGCTACGC
Organism: Odontesthes bonariensis; assembly: GCF_027942865.1. NCBI lineage: Eukaryota > Metazoa > Chordata > Actinopteri > Atheriniformes > Atherinopsidae > Odontesthes > Odontesthes bonariensis. Next base: position 36,388,270 of record NC_134518.1, read on the forward strand.
TAGGCGACCCAATCTGGCGACGTCTATGGTGAAAGTGGTTGATTGGTGGTTCACCTCCCGGCTCCGTTCCTCCTCACAGTGAACGATGGCGACCGAGAGAGAAAGACTGTTGTTGGAGCTCGTTGATGTTGAAATGCAAATAATTCTGACCAAATGTTGCCCGGCACACAGTAAACTCTTTCAGAAATGGCGGTGTTGTTGTTCTGAGAGGAAGGAGCTAAACCGGGAAAGTGATACCGGAAATGATGTTGTTAGCCGACCAATCACAACCCTTGTGGTCTCCGTGAGTAGACGAATAGATAGATAGGAATGTTGGCCGACGCTCTCCGTAGGCGACCATAAATCCGGCTTTAGAGAGCAGCACAAACCACGGCCTCAAAGAGTTCTCAGTGGAGAAAACGAAAGAATCTCCCAGCTCCTCAAAGCTCCGGGGCCCGCCGGCTGCTTCCATGTTCCACCGTCTGGTGACGGCTTTCAGCAGGAGCCCAACTTCACCATCATTACGGTGTTGGTGCACTTCCACCCTGAAGCCATCCAGAGTCCATCCTCACCTCCATCTGGTACGAACGTGGACAGCAGCGCCTCGTTCACTCTGCAGAGGAGCTGATTGGCTCCACAATCTGAACACCTCCAGGACTCTGAAGCGTCTCTCCCCTCCGGCTGGAGGCTGCGTCCGCCTCACCAACAAAGATGGAGGACAACTCCAACCCTGTAACGTGTCCCATTAACACTCCCTTTCCTAAGACAACATATTAAACATGTATTTACTCACTCTGCTGTTTACCACGACTAACTCCTCGTATGTGAAAACATGCTTTGCACTCAAAAGGAATTGTAATGAGCGTCAGCTGGGCTCCACCTGCTCCACCCTGACAGGGCGATGATGAAGACGGATTAACTAAAACATGGGCTCTGTTTCAAACCGCATACTTCTCCTACTTCTCCTACTACTCCTGCTAACTTTCTGAGTTAGTATGCGAGAAGTTCCCGGATGCATACTAGATTCTCCTAAATGTTGGGTATGCATCATGAGGTTACTACTCATACTCAAACTACCCAAGATGCAACGTAACGTGACGTCGCCGATCGTCATTTCCTGTCAAAATGGCAGTTTCAAGCTAGCTACAACGAGGGTAGGTTCACTTCCTGTTTTCAAAACAAAAGCACCAATTGTATGGTAATGGCTTTCCCTATGATAAAAGGCAACGGGTATTTTATTTTGTGAAAATAACAGGAAGTGCGTTGCTCACTGCGGCTAGCTTTAGTAGCGCCGAATTCGTGGGAACAAAATTGTAAACAGCCGGTATTTTGTCAGGTTTTCAACACGTTGGGGATCTAAACGACTACTTTCTCACCTGAAAATGTTTCAAATGTTGCTAAAGTTTACAGAGTTTAGAGCTTAAGGGAAATCAGCTTCAGGCCGGCTGATTTTGGCTCGGGCAGGAGCGAAATGCATTGTGGGTAAACGCTCTGCATACTGTCTGATTGATCAGTATGCAGTATGGAAGTATGTAGTATGCAGTATGTAGTATGCAGTATGCAGTATGTAGTATGCAGTATGCAGTATGCAGTATGTAGTATGCAGTATGTAGTATGCAGTATGTAGTATGTAGTATGCAGTATGTAGTATGCAGTATGCAGTATGCAGTATGTAGTATGCAGTATGTAGTATGCAGTATGTAGTATGCAGTATGTAGTATGTAGTATGCAGTATGTAGTATGCAGTATGTAGTATGTAGTATGCAGTATGTAGTATGTAGTATGCAGTATGCAGTATGTAGTATGCAGTATGTAGTATGCAGTATGTAGTATGTAGTATGCGGTTTCGAACACAGCCATGCAGATAATTAAAGAGAAATTAGAGATCCTGGCTCTGTGTCTGATCTCCTCCTCCAACAACCTAAAACAGGCTGACCTGGAAGTGCTGCACCCAGAGCTCATTAAATCTGTGTTCAGGGCTCAGATTTTAGAAACCTGAAGCCAGTTTCTAAAATCTGTCGGAATCAAAGCAGCAGGAAGATCAGCTGCCATGATTTGCTGCTTGTCGGACATCAGAGCCTCCGTTTTTGGGAAGGAGAAACTTTTAAGCTTCCCTGTTTGTGTGTGGAAGCTGGTGTTTCTGGCCTGGCTGCCGGTCACAGAGCTGCCGGCTCAGATACTCCCATCCAGCCACAGAACGGCTTCATTGGACACAACTTTGCCTGCGCGGTGATGAATCCAAACTCTGTTAAATGGCCCCATCTGCTGATGCCTCCACCAGCAGCTGCGCCTGATGAAGGACCCTGATTGCTCTGAGCAGATGGATGACGCCGAGGCCTTTTTTGGACAGGTGCCGCAGGTTAGCAGCAGCCTGTGTTTGCTTTCCTTTAGCTCCTACGGGCCTTTGTTTGGCTGTTCGTCGCCTTTCACCAGCGGCTCATCTGTGAAGCTGCTGGAGAAGGTTTCAGTTCAATCTGAGGATTTCACTAAAAGCAGGTCCGTGGTTTATCCCTTTATGGTCAGACACAAAGACTGGACAGAAAAATGAGTGAAAAAGCAGCCAAAGTGGGAAGAAAAACTTTGAAAGACCTTCAGAACTATAACTTAAGATGAAAAGAAAGTCTGGGCTAAAGAAATGAGGCTGATCAGGAGTTTAAAGGAGGAACATCTGGATCCTTAGATGCATGTAGTTATATTCTATGTGGTTTGGAGCCTCTGGGACTTTTACTGGCCTGGATCCACAGTCTTTGATCCTTATGGATTATTTTAACAATTCCATCTATATTTTATGTAGTCGTTTCTTCCCTGATTATGGGATGAGCGCCGCCCGATAAACCAAGATGATTTCTGTCCCTCTGAAGAGCATCAACATGTCCTGTATTTAAAAACATTGATAAATTCATTTAATGCATTAAAAAAAATAGTTGGGTTTGTGAGGTTGGAATTTTTACTGAGCAGACGTGACGTGGTGGGAGGATACAGCGAACCTGACCAATCAGAGGGAGGGAGCAGCTTTAGGGAGGGGCCAGAGCACCAAACAGAACTTTAATCAGAACTAAATGAGCTTTTTTTTTTTTTAATCAGAATACACAGTTATTATTACTCAGCATCCAAATCAAAAGGAGACTATTTTAAAAGCTTAATGTGAGTTTTTATAGAAACAGTAAAACTTTCTTTGATTATTGAACTTGTGGAACAGGAAGTAGGCTGGATGGGTGGTTCGTGTGGGCGGGGCTTACAGGGGGGGGAGGGGTACTCAGGAAGTAGATGCAGGAACAGAAAACATGTCATGTTTGTCTTTACTGGTCAATGTTTATTCTGGACATGGGCTGTGTTCGAAACCGCATTCTTCTCCTACTACTCATACTAACTTTCTAAATTAGTATGCGAGTTTGAGTAAACAGAAGTTCCCGGATGCATACTAGATTCTCTAAATGTTGGGTATGCATCATGAGGTTACTACTCATACTCAAACTACCCAAGATGCAACGTAACGTGACATCGCCGATCGTCATTTCCTGTCAAAACGGCAGTTTCAAGCTAGCTACAACGAGGGTAGGTTCACTTCCTGTTTTCAAAACAAAAGCACCAATTGTATGGTAATGGCTTTCCCTATGATAAAAGGCAACGGGTATTTTATTTTGTGAAAATAACTGGAAGTGCGTTGCTCACTGCGGCTAGCTTTAGTAGCGCCGAATTCGTGGGAACAAAATTGTAAACAGCCGGTATTTTGTCAGGTTTTCAACACGTTGGGGATCTAAACGACTACTTTCTCACCTGAAAATGTTTCAAATGTTGCTAAAGTTTACAGAGTTTAGAGCTTAAGAGAAATCAGCTTCAGGCCGGCGGATTTCTGCTCGGGCAGGAGCGAAATGCATTGTGGGTAAACGCTCTGCATACTGTCTGATCGATGAGTATGCAGTATGGAAGTATGTAGTATGGAAGTATGCAGTTTCGAACACAGCCATGGTTACAGTTGGGCAGGAAGACGGGTTCTGTTACGCTGAGCTCTGACTCCTCACTGATGAAGCTTTCCTGAGATTGTAATTTCTAAGCTGTTGCTCGTTTCAGCCCATTAACTCTTTCTCTTGGTATATTCCTGTCCTAAAGCGAGCTGCTTTTAGATTGATTACCTATTTTATAAAGGACGGCTGGTTTCTACTGTTTATATTTAAAAACGGCGGCGCTCACGAGCTTGGTGAACGTTGTGAAGTCGGAGCTACTTGCAGCTGAATTAACAAACTGGTCTCCAACAGGAGGGCGAGTCGGTCGGCAGCACCGTCCTGCAGCTGGTGGTGACTGACGGAGACACGCCAAAGAACGGGCCGCCTTTCTCTTTCCACATCGTCAGCGGCAACGAGGACCGCCGTTTCCACGTCGACCAAGGCGGCCTGCTGTCGCTCTCCGCTCCACTCAGGAAGAAGATCAAACCTCGCCATCAGCTCAAAATACAGGTAAGATCAGCTGATGTTCGACGCGCTCTGACCTTCCATCGTCATCCCAGGAGAAAACACTGTCGTCTCTGTCGGATCTCACAGCTCACCTCTCAGTCAGATCCTCGTCTTGTTGCTGGATTCTCTTGACAACGAACAAAAACCTCTCAGGTTGTCACGCCATGAGAGGAGCGCGTCGCTCTGCTGCAACATGCAGAAGCACCGCAGAGCGTCCCGGTGGCCTCGGCTGTCAGAGGAGCTGCAAACAGAAAAGATGAGACAGAAGCTGAGAGTCCAACAGTCAGACCATAATCTGACTTTAAAGTGCTGATAACTATCAATATCATCTGTTGTAAAAATGATCTGCGGGCAAAAATAACTGACAAAGCTTCCCCACTTCACATATTGCACAGTCTTCCTGGATTTCTGCAAAATCAAATCAAATTTATTTGTTGCACATTTCATGTCCAAAACAATTAAATGCTTCACATAAAATAAAAGCATTGCAGCAGGGAGTGGAAGAAGCATTAAAATACATAAAAGAATATAAAGAGAAACAAATAAAATCATTTAAATGAATTTATTTTATTTTATTTTTTTCATTATTTATTTTTTTAAATTGAGCAAAAACACAAGCTTCATATTTCTTTAGTTTTTTCAGTGAATATATCTTGTTTTTATTTTTTTTATTTTTTTTTAACAGCAACAACAACAATAACATCATTATTTTGCGACCTGTAGGGAGTAGAAAAGGGGAGAAAAAAAAAGGGGGGGGGGTTTGTGGGGGACAGAAGGACAGGAACAACAGCAATCATGACAACAACAAGGTATACTTACAACAAAAGGGGTTAAAATTGTTACAGAATTATACACGATACAACGATAACTGGGGGCAGAGCCGAATCACTGGACGAACAACTTGGTGAGTAGGAAAGTAGAGGACTGAGATAACTGCTGCGTTTGGTGTGAAAATGTTTAGATGGTTGTGTGTGTTTGTAGTCATGTATCAGTGGAGCACACTGTGTGTGTGTGTGTGTGTGTCTGTAAGGATTGTCACTTGGATGTGATCGAATGGGGATGAATTTAAAAACCAGCAACAGTCCAGATAAGTTCAAAGATATCGTGCAGATTTCATGCATAGACACATGAGAACAGAAATGTTTTTAACCTGGATTTAAAAATGTCTCCATTTGGGGAAAGTTTAATCTCCACTGGCAGTTTGTTCCACTTCTGTTAAACTCTTTTTTGTGGCTTCCTGCAGGTAACCGACAGCGGCCACCCGCCCCTGTCCTCCATCTGTGTGGTCAACATCAACGTCACGGAGCAGAGCAGGTACCCCCCCACCGTGGTGCCCCTGGAGGTCTTCATAACCACCTCAGGGGGACTGTTTGCTCAGCGGGTCATCGGCAGGCTCCACGCCTCGGACCAGGACCTGCAGGACGTGCTGACCTACAGTCTGGCCTCAGAGGGGCGGAGCTTCTCCGTAGACCCGACCGACGGCAAAATCTGGGCGGAGGAGAACCTGGAGGAGGGCTCGTACTCGCTGAACGTCAGCGTCAGCGACGGGAAGTTCGTGGTCTGGACGGGGGTCAAAGTTCACGTGTGGGCGGCCCGGCAGAGGGCGCTGGACTCCGGGCTGACGCTGCATCTGGGCGGGATGTCGCCGGAGGAGTTCCTGGGGGATCACTGGAGAGGCCTCCAGCGCAGCCTGGGACAGGCTCTGGGTCTGACCCGGCAGGAGCTCCACCTGGCCAGCCTGCAGCGGCCCCCCGGCTCCCAGGTCCTGGAGGCCCTGCTGATCTGGAGGCCCCAGGACGGGCTGGTGCAGTCCCTGCCAGCCAGTCGGGTCGCAGGTGAGCAGTCCATCAGACCAGCCATCACAGCCGCATGTGTGCGGAAATAAAACCTGTCTTTGTTGAACAGATACTAGGGGTGGGACGATATGCTTTGGTCACGATTCGATTGTATCACGATTCTTGATAATTGCGATTCGATATAACCAGTAATTGCAATTTTCTTCCTCCTTAAAAAACAAACAAGTTGAATCATACACTTCTGGAATGAATGTCGTTCCCATAAACGATGCACATCAGTCTGTGTCAGTCAGTCCAGCAGCTGACATTTATTTCAACTCAGACAAAAAGAGGCATTAAAATGTCCACACAGCACAAATGTGGGCTAGTTTTAACATAACTTAATGTAATGAATTGATGAAGTTTTTCTTGACACGGATATGACGTAATATAATCGATTCAGGGGAGAAAAATCGATTTTTAAAATCATCCCATTAAAAATCGCGATATGTACATGAATCGATTTTTCCGCCCACCCCTAACAGATACTGTCCAGTTTCCAAGAAGTGTTTTTCCACCTTGAAAGGCAGCAGTCACCCACATAAATAGCTTATTTTCTTTCTTAAATTGCTGTTCCTTGTTCGCTCATTTTGTGTTAAATGTTCCGCTCTGACGTAGGGATGATATCGGCCATCGTGGACAATCTGGACACTCTGAGCGTGCTCAGAATGAGCCACAACGGGTGTCTGGGCCTCGGCTGTCCACCGCGGGGCTGCAGGAACGCCGTGATGCTGTCGGGAGACAGACTGAGCCATTTCACCACCGCCAGGGCCGGTTACATCACCCCACAGCACAGCTGGGAGAGCGTGTGCCCCTGTAATGGTACGTCAGTGTGTCAGTGTGTGTGAAGTCCTGGTTTTAAAGTTCTTCTTCTGGTTCACAAACACGTAGCTGAACGACTTCATCTTTTAAACCAGCTGCAGATAAAAGCTCCAACGTTTGAGATCCAGTTCAAACCTGCAGCATCATGTTAGACAGCGACAGACGATCACAGCCTCTTCACATGCACAGAGAGGACAGAGTGCACGCTGTCCTCAGCCAGCCAACTGGTACAGAAATAACCTGCAAAGAAAGGATTAAAGACGGTGTGCTGCACCTTTTTATTTAGTCTGTTTGGAAGCAGAAGAACACGGAGCAGGAGAGACCTTTAACTCTTTGTTTTTTACTGGGTTAGATCAGCATGTCATGAAGGGGGATCTGTTTTAAACGGGTAACTTATTGCTGAGTTTTGGGATTAAATCCGTCTTACGTTCCACTTATATTCTGAATGAGCAGTTATAGATTTCCATAAAAGTTTGGAAGCTCTTCATCAACCAACCGGACTGATAACAAATCTAGAATTTCATCTTTGTGTTCCAGCGTCACTTTTTGATGCTTTTTTTTTTTTTTTTGTAAACATATCTTTATTGCTTTTTCAAACTATACACAAAAAGCTTTGTACAGAAGCATGAAAGCGCCTTATATTACACAGAACGTGGTGAACAAGCAAACAAACAACAGCAAAAACCCACTCAGTGAAAGAAAAGAACAAAAACAACCTGAAAAACCTGAAAAAAATCTACTCAAAACAGATTAATATTAATCACAGACAAGGACCAAAACAAAAAGAAACCATACAACGACATTAAAAGCTCAGATGTGTTCCTCAGTTAAAGGGATAAGCAGATTTAATATGATGTTTAGTTGGTTTTGGTTTCCTTTTCGATGCTTTGGGAACTCTGTTCATTCTTCCTGAATACGACGGTTCAGCTGCTCGACTCGTTTAGTGAAGACACTGAAAATCATTTATCAAAGAGTTCAAACCCATTTAACAAATTACAGATTGAAACGTTGATTGTATTTCAGAAACCTTCCTGACTTTTATACACACACAACTGTCTGAGATTCATCAGCTCAAGTTTAAGATCAAATCCTCCACATCTATAGAAAGGAATAAAAATGTATTTATTCCATCTGTTAGCTGAAGTAGACGGCCATGATCTGTGCACTTTGTGCCGCAGAAAAACAAACGAGGCTGCGCCTGCTGCTCACAGATGTTGGTTAGAGGCAGATAACGAAGCCTCGGGCTGTTTACTGACGCACGACTTCTACTTTCTAAACAATCTACAATAAATGTCAGTCGGAGGCGACGGTACAAAGAGCTGAAACCCCAAAGGTTGGCGTGTTTGATCCGTTTTAATCAACATGCTTCCTGCTGACCTTTGACTGAGATTTGAGTGTGAAGTGAGAAAATAACTGAGTTCCTGAGCCTGTCCTGTTACATCAGTTCTGCTCGACCTTTCAAACATTAGGACCCATCTTTCATTTCCACGCTCCCTGGGAGAGGCTCACAGAAGACGGCTTCTTTCTTCTTACTGTTCCTGGAACACAGACTGAACTAAAGTCCCTCAGAGCTCCGCTGGCTGTGAATATGCCCTCAGCAGAAATCTGATTACAGTCGGCAGACGTCTGAGCAGCGCAGCGGCCTCGTTGAGTCGTCGTCTGATTCCTGTTGTCGTTCCTGTGAGGATTAGTGCCGCGCACAAAGATTTAAAGCCAGCTTGGAGCTGTGCAGGATAGACACTCGTTATCTAGTTTCTTTTTCTCTTTGAGATCTTCTGTCGTCACTTTAGTCTGCACTGTACTTCCCTTTAGTCTGAAAGGTTATAATTAGGGCTGGGCGAGTTAACTCGTTATTATCGATATATATTATTACTCGCTAATTATTTAACGTCGATGAATATTTTATCACGCATTAACGCAGGTTTTATTATTTATTTTATTTTGTAAAAGTCTGTTGCTCACAGGCTTTTATTTTGTAAAAGTCTGTTGCTCACAGGCTTTTATTTTGTAAAAGTCTGCTGCTCACAGGCTTTTATTTTGTAAAAGTCTGCTGCTGTCTGCTGTGGAACAGGAAAAGAAAGTAATCGGCGGATCCACCAAACATGGAGAAGGGTACGGAACTTTTACTCGGCCATTTTCATGTTAAAGTTCTTCCAGACGGCGGAGTCGACAGAACCAAAGTCATCTGTAAACTCTGCCAAGTTGAATTGTCTTCTCAGCGTAGTAGTTCCAGTCTAAAATATCACTTAAAGGCAAAACACACAACTGATAGCAGCAAGTCATTCAAGGAAACAGACAGTGGAGCGAGGCTTCTACATAAAAACTACAGAAAGATGCTGATGTTAAAAGTGTGTTTGCACAACAAATGTTATGGCACTTTCATTCATATGGCAGCACATTTAAAATAAAGCTAAATGCTAAAAGCTATACGCTACTTTTGGATTCATTTTTGGATTTTGTGTAGAAATGCGATTAATCGTGATTAATCAGGGAAATCATGTGATTAATTAGATTAAACATTTTAATCGTTGCCCAGCCCTAGTTATAAATACGAATCTGACGGGAGATGCTGAGGATGATAATGGAGACAAAAAGCCTGAGCTTTTTAAAAGTCTGGATGAAGTGAACCAGGAAAACACATTTTCCATGTTAGAAGACAGTTAAACTACAGACTTTTTATTAAAGTTTTCTTTTTATTATTTTTATTTTTAACACGACCGCAGCTTAAACTCACCAAATATCCCACAGATCAGGCCCAGAATAAGTTGTTTTACTGGGTTCATTCAAACGTGACGTCGCTCTGTGGCTTTATTCCTGTTGTTTTATTGCTTTGACACATAAATGCTTCAGTGTGGGAAGAAAAGGGAAAACTAACTGCATGAGACAGACTTTAGTTGGCAACAGTTACTGTCGAAGCTTCTGTTGTGGTTTCAGTTTAAATCTTTTCAGGTTGGTTGGAAGGTGTTTACTCTACAGACTGTGCATCTCCCCAAAGGAATCGTTAAAGTTTAATCTTAGAACACCTTCAAAAGGAAAAATGCTTCCATCTTAAACTTGTTTTATTCTTTTATTTCCCTCTGGAAACTTTTAGTCTTTCATCCAGAGACGACAAACCGTGCAGCCCTGAAACGAGGATTTCTTATCTGTCGAATTCTCTCAATGCGTCCCCAAAACTTTAGTTAAATAGATTTTAAATTAAATACATTTTAATGAAGAGATAATAACACATTTAAGTATTTTAAATGAATTGTTTAATTAATAAAAGTACATTTTCCAAAGTAAGAATTCAAGACTTCAATAAACTTTTTGAATTTCCCCCATTGGGGGATGAATAAAGTATTTTTCTATTCTATTTCTAAACAAATAAAACATCAAAAATGACTCAACATAAACAGTTTTAGTGACATTGCTGATAAATATATTGATCATGTGATTTTCTCACGTCTCACTGAGTCGATCTGTGGCTGTTTGTAACATTTCCACACATTTAAAGTCTCATTAAATGAAACCTACTCTTCATACTGTAGATTTGTATATAGCTAATGTTTATTCTCTATTTCTATTCTATTCTATTTATTCTATTTGCTTGTTAAATGTACGCTGCTGCTGCAACAATAATTTCTCAAATTGGGATGAATAAAGTACTTATCTATCTATCTTATGATGGTTTTAACTGCAGGATCAATAGTTCAGTTTTAAACACGCAACATAAACTTATCTGAACAGGAAATGACATCATCAGGACATTTCATAGTTAAATTAGGTTAATCTTAACAAATAAACGTCTTCTGCTGTTTTCTGTTAATGTTTAAAACGTCTTTAGCATTTCCAGCTAACGCCTTCATTATTCAGCTTTTATTATTCAGGAAACGCTCATCAGTCTCAGCCTGACCTGTTTGCTGTTTCAGAGTCTGCGCTGAGGCTGGACAGGAAGTCCTACCTGAAGTACGTCCACAGGATGGACGAGGACAGCCACGAGTTCCGGCTCTCGCTGAAGTTCAGGACGTTCCGGGAGCAGGGCCTCATCATGTCCACCAGCGGGGCCAACGACCGGGGAGCCTTACAGGTATTCAGGCCTCATTTGGGACCTTTAAACCCATTCCTACGAGAATCCTGTGTAAGAGCAGATCTGTTAACTGTTGTGTGTAATTGTCAGATTGTGATTGGCGGGTCAGCCTATATATTGTATATTGCTTCTACATCCTGATTGTTTTAATTACTAAATAATTAGGCGTCCTCATCAGGGCCCGAGATTTAAAACCATTTTATAAAGTTGTGCTGCAGAAATGTGACATTTCGTTCTTAAAACTGAAGAAAAAGACGGGTTTAATCACATCTAAAGGACGCTGAATCCTTCCGAAAGTCTAAATATTTGCTGTGCTCCCCCTTGAAGTTGGAGGTAATTCATCTGCAGATTAAATCTCTTCCTGATTTCCAGATGCAGCCAGTTTAACGTTGTAGTTTCACACCAACTTACAGCCAGAAGGATAAAACTGAGGCTGTTCACCAGGGAACGCAGACATTTCAAATGTTTCCAACTTCCAAATGCAGCTGGACGTTTGCCTCTGCACATTAAAGATGGAATCTCACAAGCAAAACTTCTTATTTGCTTCTTTGTGTGAACAGTGATTTTTTTTTTTTTTTTTTTTAAATATTTCAATTCGAGCCGTTGGTGTCACATTTAGCTCCCTGCAGAATGAAAACACGGCCGTGTATCTGAGTCAGCATGAAGCCATGAAGCCTGGCACATAAGATCAGCTCCATTTAAATGTGTTCTTTTGTGGCAACGCTGACATTTTGGACAACGTGCCCTTCTTCACTGTGAAATACCAGCCGAGTCCGGAGCCTTTCCTGTTCTCTGCTGAGAACTGGAGCAAACCTGAGTGGAAACAAAACCGTCCACATCACGTTGGCTTTCCTACAACAGATGATCGGTCTGTGAGGCGGTGCTTAATGTTAAGTTCCACTGCTGCAGGTCCACCTTTAATTCTGAGGTTTCCAGAGGAGTCGGCATGTCGCTGCTCCTTTCTCTGTCACACCCAAAAACTCTCCAAGAGAGAACAAAACAGACTATAGAAGTTATCAATAATATATATACTTCTACCAAAATGAGAGAAGCATATCTATGAAAATTTATCAAAACAAGAATCTCTCCACTATGGAGGAAAAACAGAAGGATTATCAAACTTTGATCTTTAACTTAAAGTCACTCCTGCTGCTGAGGAAAACAAAAAACTTCTCCTGAAAAATAGGAGAAACTACACAATGAAAAAAAAACCAAAAGGTCACTCCACTTGGAGGAAAAAGCAAGAATGCTATAAAACATAAACTAGGCTTAATCAAGGCTATCTTATTAAAGTTATAAAGAAACAAAAACCCCTCTTAGCGAGGACTCGATCAAAACGATGGCTTGGAAAGAGTGAAGCACGTTAGACCAACGGATACGACACGCTGGCACAAGACAAAGGGAGACGCAGACTCTTATACACACAGGGTTAACAGGTGGGAACATTCATGCCACAATCAGACTGGGACACGAGAGGAGAGTTAATCTTTCAAAATAAAACAGGAAATCACGAGACAAAAAAACCTGCTTGATCTCGTGTGACTCTCACACGGTGACATCCGCTGACTCTGAGCTGAGGGAACCGGCAACGTTCTGCAGGAGCTCAAAAACCTTGTCCACACCAAGATTTGACACATCCTTGTGGAAGTGTCGGAGAAAGGAAGATTCCTGGATTCTGTACAGAACAAGTGGAAAATGTGAAAGAGAATAATGATCTTTGAAAAATTCTCTAAACAGATTAGAAAGAAGATGCTTTCATTTTCTGAGACATCCGTATGATTTCAGCCTGAATATTCAGTCGTTGTGATTCTTATTTAATATTATATTATATTAATATTTAAACCTCAGAGACGGCTTCAGAGAAACTTCCTTGAGCCATAACGTACTGTTAGTGCTTTCCTCCCCGTGCAGCTCAGGGGATTCTTCAATTCTACCAGAACTTAAGTTGACGCCACATCAGAGTGTAACAGGAAGCGTGGGCGAGATAAAGATTGCAGCTGGTTGAATGTAGAGCTGCCGTAGTGAGCTGTGAAGATGAGCGACTGGAGGAAAAACCCACAGCTGAGGCCTGACGGCCCACACTGACATGACAGTGGACACTCTCAGTGAGGCTTGAGGCCTGGTGCAGTAACACAAACTAACTTTTATGGTGGCGGCTGAGCTGGAATCCATTCTTTCTGAAAGACTCAGCACAGATCTGGTTTGTTTGTTAAGTTTCTCCTCAGGTTTCAGCCACTCTGTCTCATAATGTTCTTCAACAAACAATTAAACATGTTGGATATTTGGCTCCATCAGATGTCAGCACGGTGACATCAGCGTTGAACTTGAAGCCCTCCTCTCACTCCACCCTCCTGCAGACGGCTGTTGTCCTTTTGAAGAGGGATAATTCTGCTGAGAGCCTTTCTGTCCTATAAATCAAAGCTTGATCTGCTCCACTCAACCATCTTCTCGAGTAGGGCTGGGCGATATATCGATATTTAAGATATATCGATAGATTTTTAAATAAGATATGGAATTAGACCATATCGCATATATCGATATAGTTCAAATTTGCGCTGTAATACTTGCTTCAGGCAAGCCGTTGATCAGAGCTCTCTGCACTGCTTCCCTCGCTCCGGCTCCGCCCCTCCTCTCTCATGCACAGAGGGGGAGGGGGAGGAACACTCCGGCACTCTTAAACAAACATGGAGAAGGCAACAACACCTGCGGAGCATACGGAGGAGAGCCCCTTGGTTGGTAAAAGAAAAAGCAGTGGCTCAATCATTTGGAGATGGTTCGGATACAACTTGTCAGACGAGCAACAAAACCAAGCTATATGTAGGGAGTGCCATAAGCACATTGCAGCCAGTGCTGGAAGAATCTTTTTTATCACTTAAAAACGTGGCACAAAGTGCAATATGAAGAGTGTGTGAAACTGCGCGCTGCAGCAGCCACAGGCACAAGCCGTCCCCAACCTGACAAAGCTCACTGCAAGCTTCATTTTCCCGCTGTGTGCCGTATGAGAAGAAAAGCGACAAGTGTCCTTTCACATTGCCAAAGACATGGTCCCTGTTGCAACAGTGGAACAGGTTGGGTTCAAAGAGCTAATTAAAAAGCTGTACCCGAGATACGAGCTTCCCAGTCGCAACTATTTTGCACGAGAAGCACTGCCGCAAATGTATAGTAAAGTCAGGCAGAACGTTGCGGGCTGGCTCGCTAACGTCACCCATTTTGCGTTGACCAGCGATATGTGGTCAGGCAGAACCTGTGCGAACCTTATATGAGCGTGACAGTTCACTTCATGCAAGACTGGGAGCTGAAAACAGCTTGGCAACTGGTTGAGACTGTTCAGATAAGCTATTAAATTAACAAAAATAAACAGGTAATCAAGCTGATGTTTAAAAACGTTTTTCTTAAACTGAGCACTTTATTTTGTTATCTCTTAATATATAAATGCTGCCCTTAGAAAAAGATTGACCTATTTTATTTTATAGGCTAATTTTATTTCAGATATTTTTTTATTTAAATGTGCACCTTACGGAGCTTTGTTATACAGTGTTTACTTTTTATACTGAGTTTTCAATAAAAGTACTCGTATTTGGCTTTGACTTTGACTGAGCATTTCATATCACAGCTCTCACTTTGCGGAAAAAAATATCGGGATATATATCGTATATCGATATTCAACCTAAATATATCGAGATATGACTTTTGGTCCATATCGCCCAGCCCTATTCTCGAGTGCCTGATCGCTTTCATCACAGTTTTAAGGATTGGACATCCACTCAGTCCCAATCCTACTCCTGCCTTTAGGACCCCGCTCTGATGGTTTAACAGATAATCTGCCGTTTGTCTGGAGGGAATAGCTTCCCATCTCCAGCAGCGCTGAACTGCTCCGTGTCACGTCAGATTTCTGTAGTTTAGGAGGAAATATTCTTTCCTTGACTCTGCAGCTGTGCATGAACAGGTGAATCATCTCTCTGTGTAATTCCTCTTTCATTCTCCACTAACGGCAACATTTGGTGGACAAACTGACCTCAGAATCTTCATCTCTGCTTCTGACACAAGTTTCTCTGCTAAATTAAAGGATGAATCCTCCTTTAATGCAGAGTTAGAGAAAATAGATCCACTGTTTGGGGATATAATGACAGATTTTCTTAGATCCAGCAGCAGTGTGGGGGTCGGCCGACTGGTTTCATGTTGTTTAACTTGTGTTTGATGTCAGTTACTCTGATTGGTCTGCAGCTTTGCTTCAGCTGAATTTTATTAGTATAGATTTTGAAGTCTTATCATGTACAACAGACCACGTGAGTGGGATCAGTGACTTTGATCACTGCGGGGGGGCTGCACGCTCCCCTGCTTCCACTCAGTACCTGTGCTGGTGTGCATGTAAATAACATGCTAACAGGAGAGACAACAGATGGTTTTCAGCATCTTCCTTTGAGGAAAACATCCCGTTTGTTAAATTATTTGAGAATTCAAACAAAAACCTCGAGCAGACAGAGAGCAAACAAGCATTCAGAGAACAGAGAAAACAAGCGAATCAGCTGTGATGATTAAAGAAACGGGAGCCGAGCTCATGCGTATCAATGATGCATCACAGCCTTCAGCGTACGAGTGGCTGAGCGGTCAGTTTGCAAATATTTAGTGCAGAGAAAGTCAAGTTTTCTGTTAAAGCCAACAGATAAAAAGCTGCTGAGCGCACAGAAACACTGATAAACAGATGATAATCCGGGTGATAAACAGGCTGATAAACAGATGATAAACAGGCTGATAAACAGATGATAAACAGATGATAAACAGGCTGATAAACAGATGATAAACAGGCTGATAAACAGGTGATAAACAGATGATAATCCAGGTGATAAACAGGCTGATAAACAGGTGATAAACAGATGATAATCCAGGTGATAAACAGGCTGATAAACAGGTGATAAACAGATGATAATCCAGGTGATAAACAGGCTGATAAACAGTTGATAAACAGGCTGATAAACAGGTGATAATCCAGGTGATAAACAGGCTGATAAACAGTTGATAGACAGGCTGATAAACAGGTGATAATCCAGGTGATAAACAGGTGATAAACCGGCTGATAAACAGGTGATAAAAAGTGATAAACAGGCTGATAAACAGGTGATAAAAAGGTGATAAACCGGCTGAAAAACAGGCTGATAAACAGGTGATAAACAGGCTGATAAACCGGCTGATAAACAGGTCATAAATAGGTGATAAACCGGCTGATAAACCGGCTGATAAATAGGTGATAAACAGGCTGATAAAAAGGTGATAAACGGACTCATAAACAGGTGATAATCCGGGTGATAAACCGGCTGATAAACAGGTGATAAACAGGCTGATAAACAGGTGATGAACAGGTGATAAACCGGCTGATAAACGGACTCATAAACAGGTGATAAACAGGTGATAAACCGGCTGATAAACAGGTGATAAACGGGCTGATAAAAAGGTGATAAACGGACTCATGAACAGGTGATAAACAGGCTGATAAACAGGTGATGAACAGGTGATAAACCGGCTGATAAACGGACTCATAAACAGGTGATAAACAGGTGATAAACCGGCTGATAAACAGGTGATAAACGGGCTGATAAAAAGGTGATAAACGGACTCATGAACAGGTGATAATCCGGGTGATAAACAGGTGATAAACAGGCTGATAAACAGGTGATGAACAGGTGATAAACCAGGTGATAAACCGGCTGATAAACAGGTGATAAACGGGCTGATAAAAAGGTGATTAACAGGTGATTAACCGGCTGATAAACCGGCTGAAAAACAGGCTGATAAACAGGTGATAAACAGGCTGATAAACCGGCTGAAAAACAGGCTGATAAACAGGTGATAAACAGGCTGATAAACAGGTGATAAACCGGCTGATAAACCGGCTGATAAACAGGTCATAAATAGGTCATAAACAGGTGATAAACAGGCTGATAAAAAGGTGATAAACGGACTCATAAACAGGTGATAATCCGGGTGATAAACAGGTGATAAACCGGCTGATAAACAGGTGATGAACAGGCTGATAAACAGGTGATGAACAGGTGATAAACCGGCTGATAAACGGACTCATAAACAGGTGATAAACAGGTGATAAACAGGTGATAAACGGGCTGATAAAAAGGTGATAAACGGACTCATGAACAGGTGATAATCCGGGTGATAAACAGGTGATAAACAGGTGATGAACAGGTGATAAACCAGGTGATAAACCGGCTGATAAACAGGTGATAAACGGGCTGATAAACTGGCTGATAAACTGGCTGATAAACAGGTGATAAACCGGCTGATAAACAGGCGATAAACGGGCTGATAAACTGGCTGATAAACAGGTGATAAACGGGCTGATAAACAGGTGATAAACCGGCTGATAAACAGGTGATAAACAGGTGATAAACCAGCTGATAAACCGGCTGATAAACAGGTGATAAACTGGCAGATAAACAGGTGATAAACCGGCTGATGAACAGGTGATAAACCAGCAGATAAACAGGTGATAAACGGGCTGATAAACTGGCTGATAAACAGGTGATAAACGGGCTGATAAACAGGTGATAAACCGGCTGATAAACTGGCTGATAAACAGGTGATAAACGGGCTGATAAAAAGGTGATAAACCGGCAGATAAACAGGTGATAAACGGGCTGATAAACTGGCTGATAAACAGGTGATAAACGGGCTGATAAACAGGTGATAAACCGGCTGATAAACAGGTGATAAACAGGTGATAAACCAGCTGATAAACCGGCTGATAAACAGGTGATAAACTGGCAGATAAACAGGTGATAAACCGGCTGATGAACAGGTGATAAACCAGCAGATAAACAGGTGATAAACCGGCTGATAAACAGATGATAAACAGGCTGATAAACAGATGATAAACAGGCTGATAAACAGGTGATAAACAGATGATAATCCAGGTGATAAACAGGCTGATAAACAGGTGATAAACAGATGATAATCCAGGTGATAAACAGGCTGATAAACAGGTGATAAACAGATGATAATCCAGGTGATAAACAGGCTGATAAACAGTTGATAAACAGGCTGATAAACAGGTGATAATCCAGGTGATAAACAGGCTGATAAACAGGTGATAAACAGATGATAATCCAGGTGATAAACAGGCTGATAAACAGTTGATAGACAGGCTGATAAACAGGTGATAATCCAGGTGATAAACAGGCTGATAAACAGGTGATAAACAGATGATAATCCAGGTGATAAACAGGCTGATAAACAGGTGATAAACAGGCTGATAAACAGTTGATAGACAGGCTGATAAACAGGTGATAATCCAGGTGATAAACAGGTGATAAATCGGCTGATAAACAGGTGATAAAAAGTGATAAACAGGCTGATAAACAGGTGATAAAAAGGTGATAAACCGGCTGAAAAACAGGCTGATAAACAGGTGATAAACAGGCTGATAAACAGGTGATAAACCGGCTGATAAACCGGCTGATAAACAGGTCATAAATAGGTGATAAACCGGCTGATAAACCGGCTGATAAATAGGTGATAAACAGGCTGATAAAAAGGTGATAAACGGACTCATAAACAGGTGATAATCCGGGTGATAAACCGGCTGATAAACAGGTGATAAACAGGCTGATAAACAGGTGATGAACAGGTGATAAACCGGCTGATAAACGGACTCATAAACAGGTGATAAACAGGTGATAAACCGGCTGATAAACAGGTGATAAACGGGCTGATAAAAAGGTGATAAACGGACTCATGAACAGGTGATAATCCGGGTGATAAACAGGTGATAAACAGGCTGATAAACAGGTGATGAACAGGTGATAAACCAGGTGATAAACAGGTGATAAACGGGCTGATAAAAAGGTGATAAACAGGTGATTAACCGGCTGATAAACCGGCTGAAAAACAGGCTGATAAACAGGTGATAAACAGGCTGATAAACAGGTGATAAACCGGCTGATAAACCGGCTGATAAACAGGTCATAAATAGGTGATAAACCGGCTGATAAACCGGCTGATAAATAGGTGATAAACAGGCTGATAAAAAGGTGATAAACGGACTCATAAACAGGTGATAATCCGGGTGATAAACCGGCTGATAAACAGGTGATAAACAGGCTGATAAACAGGTGATGAACAGGTGATAAACCGGCTGATAAACGGACTCATAAACAGGTGATAAACAGGTGATAAACCGGCTGATAAACAGGTGATAAACGGGCTGATAAAAAGGTGATAAACGGACTCATGAACAGGTGATAATCCGGGTGATAAACAGGTGATAAACAGGCTGATAAACAGGTGATGAACAGGTGATAAACCAGGTGATAAACAGGTGATAAACGGGCTGATAAAAAGGTGATAAACAGGTGATTAACCGGCTGATAAACCGGCTGAAAAACAGGCTGATAAACAGGTGATAAACCGGCTGATAAACAGGTCATAAATAGGTGATAAACCGGCTGATAAACCGGCTGATAAATAGGTGATAAACAGGCTGATAAAAAGGTGATAAACGGACTCATAAACAGGTGATAATCCGGGTGATAAACAGGTGATAAACCGGCTGATAAACAGGTGATGAACAGGTGATAAACTGGCTGATAAACGGACTCATAAACAGGTGATAAACAGGTGATAAACCGGCTGATAAACAGGTGATAAACGGGCTGATAAAAAGGTGATAAATGGACTCATGAACAGGTGATAATCCGGGTGATAAACAGGTGATAAACAGGCTGATAAACAGGTGATGAACAGGTGATAAACCGGCTGATAAACGGACTCATAAACAGGTGATAAACAGGTGATAAACCGGCTGATAAACAGGTGATAAACGGGCTGATAAAAAGGTGATAAACGGACTCATGAACAGGTGATAATCCGGGTGATAAACAGGTGATAAACAGGCTGATAAACAGGTGATGAACAGGTGATAAACCAGGTGATAAACCGGCTGATAAACAGGTGATAAACGGGCTGAT
The DNA here is from genome assembly GCF_027942865.1 of Odontesthes bonariensis. Classification (NCBI taxonomy): domain Eukaryota; kingdom Metazoa; phylum Chordata; class Actinopteri; order Atheriniformes; family Atherinopsidae; genus Odontesthes; species Odontesthes bonariensis. Next base: position 36,408,398 of record NC_134518.1, read on the forward strand.
AAAAAGGTGATAAACAGGTGATTAACCGGCTGATAAACAGGTGATGAACAGGTGATAAACCAGGTGATAAACCGGCTGATAAACAGGTGATAAACGGGCTGATAAACTGGCTGATAAACAGGTGATGAACAGGTGATAAACCAGGTGATAAACCGGCTGATAAACAGGTGATAAACGGGCTGATAAAAAGGTGATAAACAGGTGATTAACCGGCTGATAAACAGGTGATAAACGGGCTGATAAACCGGCTGATAAACTGGCTGATAAACAGGTGAAAAACCGGCTGATAAACAGGCGATAAACGGGGTGATAAAAAGGTGATAAAAAGGTGATAAACCGGCAGATAAACAGGTGATAAACGGGCTGATAAACTGGCTGATAAACAGGTGATAAACGGGCTGATAAACAGCTGATAAACAGGTGATAAACCGGCTGATAAACAGGTGATAAACCGGCTGATAAACAGGTGATAAACAGGTGATAAACCAGCTGATAAACCGGCTGATAAACAGGTGATAAACCGGCAGATAAACAGGTGATAAACCGGCTGATGAACAGGTGATAAACCAGCAGATAAACAGGTGATAAACCGGCTGATAAACAGGTGATAAACCGGCTGATAAACAGGTGATAAACAGGCTGATGAACAGGTGATAAACCGGCTGATGAACAGGTGATAAACAGGTGATAAACCGGCTGATAAACAGGTGATAAACAGGCTGATAAACAGGTGATAAACAGGCTGATAAACAGGTGATAAACCGGCTGATGAACAGGTGATAAACAGGTGATAAACAGGTGATAAACCGGCTGATAAACAGGTGATAAACAGGTGATAAACCGGCTGATAAACAGGCTGATAAACAGGTGATAAACAGGCTGATAAACAGGTGATAAACCGGCTGATGAACAGGTGATAAACAGGTGATAAACCGGCTGATAAACAGGTGATAAACCGGCTGATAAACAGGTGATAAACCGGCTGATAAACAGGTGATAAACCGGCGATAAACAGGCTGATAAACAGGCTGATAAACAGGCTGATAAACAGGTGATAAACAGGCGATAAACGGGGTGATAAAAAGGTGATAAAAAGGTGATAAACCGGCAGATAAACAGGTGATAAACGGGCTGATAAACTGGCTGATAAACAGGTGATAAACAGGTGATAAACAGGTGATAAACAGGTGATAAACGGGCTGATAAACAGGTGATAAACGGGCTGATAAACAGGTGATAAACAGGTGATAAACCGGCTGATAAACAGGTGATAAACCGGCAGATAAACAGGTGATAAACAGGCTGATAAACAGGCTGATAAACAGGCTGATAAACAGGTGATAAACAGGCTGATAAACAGGCTGATAAACCGGCTGATAAACAGGTGATAAACAGGTGATAAACAGGTGATAAACAGGTGATAAACAGGTGATAAACCGGCTGATAAACAGGTGATAAACCGGCAGATAAACAGGTGATAAACAGGCTGATAAACAGGTGATAAACAGGCTGATAAACAGGTGATAAACAGGCTGATAAACAGGTGATAAACAGGCTGATAAACCGGCTGATAAACAGGTGATAAACAGGTGATAAACCGGCTGATAAACAGGTGATAAACAGGTGATAAACCGGCTGATAAACAGGTGATAAACAGGTGATAAACAGGTGATAAACAGGTGATAAACAGGTGATAAACGGGCTGATAAACAGGTGATAAACAGGCTGATAAACAGGTGATAAACAGGCTGATAAACAGGTGATAAACCGGCTGATGAACAGGTGATAAACAGGTGATAAACCGGCTGATAAACAGGTGATAAACAGGCTGATAAACAGGTGATAAACCGGCTGATGAACAGGTGATAAACAGGTGATAAACCGGCTGATAAACAGGTGATAAACAGGTGATAAACAGGTGATAAACAGGTGATAAACAGGTGATAAACCGGCTGATAAACAGGTGATAAACAGGCTGATAAACAGGTGATAAACAGGTGATAAACAGGTGATAAACAGGCTGATAAACAGGTGATAAACAGGTGATAAACAGGCTGATAAACAGGTGATAAACAGGTGATAAACAGGCTGATAAACAGGTGATAAACAGGTGATAAACAGGCTGATAAACAGGTGATAAACAGGCTGATAAACAGGTGATAAACAGGTGATAAACAGGCTGATAAACAGGTGATAAACCGGCTGATAAACAGGTGATAAACAGGTGATAAACAGGCTGATAAACAGGTGATAAACAGGTGATAAACAGGCTGATAAACAGGTGATAAACAGGTGATAAACAGGCTGATAAACAGGTGATAAACAGGCTGATAAACAGGTGATAAACAGGCTGATAAACAGGTGATAAACAGGTGATAAACCGGCTGATAAACAGGTGATAAACCGGCAGATAAACAGGTGATAAACAGGCTGATAAACAGGCTGATAAACAGGCTGATAAACAGGTGATAAACAGGCTGATAAACAGGCTGATAAACAGGTGATAAACAGGTGATAAACAGGTGATAAACAGGTGATAAACCGGCTGATAAACAGGTGATAAACCGGCAGATAAACAGGTGATAAACAGGCTGATAAACAGGTGATAAACAGGCTGATAAACAGGTGATAAACAGGCTGATAAACAGGTGATAAACAGGCTGATAAACCGGCTGATAAACAGGTGATAAACAGGTGATAAACCGGCTGATAAACAGGTGATAAACAGGTGATAAACCGGCTGATAAACAGGTGATAAACAGGTGATAAACAGGTGATAAACAGGTGATAAACGGGCTGATAAACAGGTGATAAACAGGCTGATAAACAGGTGATAAACAGGCTGATAAACAGGTGATAAACCGGCTGATGAACAGGTGATAAACAGGTGATAAACCGGCTGATAAACAGGTGATAAACAGGCTGATAAACAGGTGATAAACCGGCTGATGAACAGGTGATAAACAGGTGATAAACCGGCTGATAAACAGGTGATAAACAGGTGATAAACAGGTGATAAACAGGTGATAAACAGGTGATAAACCGGCTGATAAACAGGTGATAAACCGGCTGATAAACAGGTGATAAACAGGCTGATAAACAGGTGATAAACAGGTGATAAACAGGCTGATAAACAGGTGATAAACAGGTGATAAACAGGCTGATAAACAGGTGATAAACAGGTGATAAACAGGCTGATAAACAGGTGATAAACAGGTGATAAACAGGCTGATAAACAGGTGATAAACAGGCTGATAAACAGGTGATAAACAGGTGATAAACCGGCTGATAAACAGGTGATAAACAGGTGATAAACAGGCTGATAAACAGGTGATAAACAGGTGAAAACAGGCTGATAAACAGGTGATAAACAGGTGATAAACAGGCTGATAAACAGGTGATAAACAGGTGATAAACCGGCTGATAAACAGGTGATAAACAGGTGATAAACAGGCTGATAAACAGGTGATAAACAGGTGATAAACAGGCTGATAAACAGGTGATAAACAGCTGATAAACAGGCTGATAAACAGGTGATAAACAGGTGATAAACAGGCTGATAAACAGGTGATAAACAGGTGATAAACAGGCTGATAAACAGGTGATAAACAGGCTGATAAACAGGTGATAAACAGGTGATAAACCGGCTGATAAACAGGCTGATAAACAGGCTGATAAACAGGTGATAAACAGGCTGATAAACAGGTGATAAACCGGCTGATAAACAGGTGATAAACAGGCTGATAAACAGGCTGATAAACAGGTGATAAACAGGTGATAAACCGGCTGATAAACAGGTGATAAACCGGCTGATAAACAGGTGATAACCAGGTGATAAACAGGTGATAAACCGGCTGATAAACAGGTGATAACCAGGTGATAAACAGGTGATAAACCGGCTGATAAACAGGTGATAAACAGGTGATAAACCGGCTGATATCCAGGTTATAAACCGGCTGAGAAACCAAACTGCTGAACGGGTGAGAGTGTTTCTAACGCTGAAGACTTTGTTCTCCACAGATCAGAGTAAATATTTAACTTCCTCTCAAACAAGACATCTAGACGTCTTCCAAACTGAAAAATCAATGCTTCCATGGAAGTAATAACACCAGCAGCAATCGCTGTAATTGAACAAGCTGATCGATGTTAAAACCCCTGCAACGTGACACAGAACCAGGTCTGAAAACCAGATGTTTTAGACTGTTCTGTCCAACCAGCTGTAATTAAAGAGAAAGGTTAACTGCATAAAAACAGGCAGCGCTTACGTATTTTTACTGTTTTTAAAAAGTGGTCCAATCAGCAGCTCCTCGTTCAGATTCCTGTTTGATTCATGAATTCCTCTCTTTCCTTCCCCAGCTGACCGGAGGAGAGCTGCAGTTCAGATACAGATGTGGAAACGCCCCCCCTGACACCCTGATTGTCAGATCTGATCCCGTGTCGGACGGCCGCTGGCACGGCGTCCTGCTGGAGGTCACCTACACCTTCCTGAGGCTGACCCTGGACGGGCACCACCCGGCGTCCGTGACCCTGACGGAGCCGTGCCGGATGCTGCGTTTCCACGGCGCTCTGCTGTTCGCCTCCCTCTCCCAGGACTCGGCTCAGGAGGTCGGCCAGAACCCGCGCGACTTCAGCGGCTGCCTGGAGGGCTTGCAGCTCAACGGGGAGCCGATCGCGGCGGGGGACGCGGCGGAGTGGACGGGGCCAGGGAGCCGGAGGGTGTTCGGGGTGTTTCAGTGCTGCAGCAGCGCAGGAGCCTGCGACCACCAGCCCTGTGAGAACGGAGGAAGCTGCCAGGAGGACGCCGCTGGAGGTCAGTGGACACACATGTTATTTTATATTTACAGTTAATTAGCTGGGAAAAGCAGTTTCTAACGAAAGCGGAGACGTATAAAAGCCCCTGCAGACGGGAAAAGATCAGGGCAGCTCGGTCCATCCTGGTCTCAGATCAACATGAACTGAAAAAGTTACCAAAAGGAAATAAAAACTTTACAAGCTCCGCCCAAACTGCAGATGACACCACGTTCAATAGCCACATTCCCACCATAGGAACCTTCTGCAGTTCCTAGAACCTTTTCAGGAACGGGGCCGTTTTTTCCCATATTCGGACATACAGAACCGGGGACCGCGGCCCTCGGGAACTAGGGACCGCGGCCCTCTGGAACTAGGGACCGCGGCCCTCGGGAACTAGGGACCACGGCCCTCGGGAACTAGGGACCACGGCCCTCAGTTCCTGGGACCATTCCAGCTCCTTCTCCTCAGCTGGGTCTGTTCTGGTTTCCATAGGAACACATCTGACAGAGGTGTTTGGTAGTTGGTAGCTCCGCCCCTTGGTGGTCGGTAGCTCCGCCTCTTGGTGGTCGGTAGCTCCGCCCCTTGGTGGTCGGTAGCTCCGCCTCTTGGTGGTCGGTAGCTCCGCCCCTTGGTGGTCGGTAGCTCCGCCCCTTGGTGGTCGGTAGCTCCGCCTCTTGGTGGTCGGTAGCTCCGCCCCTTGGTGGTCGGTAGCTCCGCCCCTTGGTGGTCGGTAGCTCCGCCTCTTGGTGGTCGGTAGCTCCGCCCCTTGTCATGTTGTCAGGCTGAAATGTTTCCTCATACGACACGGACACAACCTTGCCGTGTTTAATAAGTTAAACCTCCACGTGGTCTCCTTTGTCTGCGGCGCTCTGCTCTCCTTCCTTCATGAAACCAAGAAGTATGGCCTGCGCTCCATCCTGCGTCTCCTGACTCTCTCTGTGAGCTCTTCCAGCCTCCATGTTAGACGCCCCATGTGCTCGTCCATGATTAATATCACCATCATGCAGACCATGAACACGGTGGCCTCCCCGCTCTCCATGTTAGCTTCTTGGTGGTGTTTTTTTTCTTCTCTCCTTACTTTTACCTAACCTGGTTCTCACGCAGATGGATGTTTCTCATCCATCTGGAATTGTGTCGGTTGCCTAGCTGTTCTCTGCTGTGAGTAGGCAGAGATTGTATTCAAAAACCTCTCGAACCTGATTGGAGAATTCAATGTGTGTGTCACGTACTACTTCGACCAATCATATCGAAAGCGGACGTGACGCGTTGGAGCGCGACCGGTCTTTCGGTCTGTGGTGGAAAATAAACAAAACACAACAGCAGCGAGCAAAGCAGGAGCTAGCAGCAGCTAATCGTCCAGCAATGGCTGTGTTTGACTGTGTTCGTTGTCGCGCCGGATGCTACGTCATACCTGTTAACACCCCGCCCCACGATTGTGATTGGCCCGGTTATTTGGTAACCGGGGACTTCGGGCTCAACAAGGCGCTCCCAGACAGAGAGAGGGGGAAGACATGCAGCAAAGGGCCGTCCGATGCGGGACTTTTATCTTTTCCATCAACATAAAATGTAATAATTAGTTTTATTGAAAACTGCTCTTTAACTTTTTAACCTTCATGTTTTTGGAAATGTATCTTAAAAAAATATTAAATGGTTAAAACTTCAGATTTGTTACACTGAGCAGAATTTTGTCATTTTATTTAAACTACAAACATCTTTATTTTTTTTAAATAGTTCCTGCGGACTAATCTAGGGGTGCGCAATCTGACGATATAACATCGTGACTGGCGAGGAAGAGTGGAGAATCGCAGGCGATCTACCAAATTAGAGAAACCGTATAGATCGCCTTTGCCAATCAGCGCAATGATTTTATATATATTTTTTTTTAATGCTGGTTCCCGCCGATGCGGCAGACGTAGGGCGTCATAGCGATCTGTGCGTGACACTTTCTTACACGCCTCCATGTTGTGTTTGTAAAAACTTAGAAAACGCATGGACAGCCATGGCTGAAAGCCAAGCCAACGAGCTGGTGAAGAAGAGGAAATCCACCTCTGTAATTTGGAACTGGTTCGGGTTTTCTTCTAGCCTAACCCACTGCTGCTGGTCCACATCAGGAATGGGAACAGCAGCAGCGGCACCATCTACAGCACATCCATAGCGGCGCACGGGAGAAACTCACGGCCAGCAGCAGCACTCTCGGGTCGGATGAGGAAACCGCTAGCTCGTAAGCTAACTACGGTGCAAGAGAAAAGGGATGCAGCGCGACCGTGACAAACATTACACAGTTGAAAAGTATTCCTTTAGGGCGCTCCGGTGATGGCAGTGCGTGACTGTGGCTGCAGTAAATGAACATGCAGCGTTGCTCATCTGTTGCTAAATGGCATCATGAGGTGGAGTCAAGTCGTCATCAGTGGTTCGTTTTTCTATTTCCGGTTGCTTCACTCTCACTGTGTCAGATGTCATTAATTAGATCATTATTTTTCATCTTGAATTGGGTTACAGTTGAATTACAATGTGTTGATTGCCAAATTCTTTCTTTTACTCCTTAGCTCTTCTGTGGTTCAGCATGTCGACTTAACTCTACTGTAATTGGTCTTTTTTTTTTTTTTGGATGGAAGTGATAAAAAAATCGAAATCGTGATACAACATTTTTTCCATATCGCCCACCCCTAGACTAATCTAATCTAATCAGAAAGAAAATCTATGAAACGCAGTCAGAATCGAGTTAAATCACATACTAAACCAGGCAAAGCCCCAGAAAATATCAATGAGACCAGACGGCAGGTCTTCTAACGTTGTTCCCACACCAGCCGATCAGTAAAAGATTGGAAGCTATTGATCACTCCGACATGTGCAGACTGGTAACCTGAGTGCTTGTTTTCTCTCAGATAAAAAAACACATCATGTGACCCGTCTCACCAGTTACATCATTTATTAAAGGATCAGGTTATAGGAATGGAGAAAACGTGATTAACAGCTTCTGTTTTACTGTAACTGCAGAGTTTCTTTGGTTTGATATTTCAGCGGAGTTCTAATCAAAGGAGCCGATTCTTCGTAGGTTTTCAAAGTCTTATGGATCAGATCGTTAGATAAACACTGAATATGGTGTTTTTGTCTGACCTTTATTAAATGTTTGCTGACCATGTCGGACATTAAAACCAACATTTTAATGTCGTCTTAGTCTGATTTGCTGAGTGAAATATGGTCAGGATGAGAACTGATGACAGAATGTCTTCATTTTAATCTGAACACTAGTTCCAGCAGGTAAAAACACAGCCACCATCATGACTCCATCATTAATTCGGACATTAATCTGGCTGTGTGGTTGAATACAGATATTAAACACTGTGGATCCTTACAGGACACCTAAGGTCTGAATGAGTGTGAGGCGGGGAAAGAATAACTTAGATATTTAGGATGTGGTAACACAGTAATAAATAGACGAGGACAGACGGTTTGTTTCTGGATATGTTGAACAGCAGCTTGTTGTTGCCACATGATCTTATTTCTCCACCAGATTTATGTCCTGGGGTTCTGAACCGTCTCATGTTTTCATCTTCTTCAAGTAAACGGAGAAAACGCTCAATCTGCTCAGGGAAAAGGTTCCAGACACTTATTACCTTTGACTTCACTTCACTCGTTAGTTAAACCTGAACATTTAATTTCCCTCCAGGTACCAGCGTATGGAGGACTGAAACTGTTATAATTATTAATCATTTAGCTTACATGATAGTAAATGTAACTTTTTCTATTTGTTATTTCTTTATTTGATGATTCATCATTCCTTTATTTATTCTTGTATTTATAGATGTATTTACTTCTCTATTATTGCCCCTTTACATTTTGTTTTTGCTTTCCCGTTAGATTTCTCCTTCATTATGCAAATTAGGGGGCGGTCCAACTTACTGTGTCATGGGCTCATCTTTGCACCTATTGGCTGATTGTTTCAGAAGATGGTTCCTGCACCAAAACTAAAATAAAGATGGATTGTTAATTAAAAAACTGAGACTCTTCTTTTAGTCAATGATTGGACTATTTAAAATATAGCAGTTGTTTATAAAGTTAGTTGAAAAATGTAGGCCGTTGCCCTGACTGCAAGTTAAGCTAGCTGCTAACGCTAACTCTGTGGCTGCGTAATGACCTTATGAAACTAATTATTTAACCATTCATATATTTTTGTTTTTATTTCAGATTTTGACAGTTTCAGTCCTCCATGCGAGGACAATGTGGTAAAATACCAGATTAAAATAGTTCAGTCCAACACTAAACCAACTCTGGCTCCAAAGTGGTCAGTAAATGGTTTTAAATCAAAGTTTTTGGAAGAGGATGAGATGAAATGGTTTGTGTGGTTTCCAAAGGTCGAGCGTTGCCTCTTTAATGTGATCTAATGACAGCTTGTACATGTGTATTACAGGGTATCCCCAGGTTTGACCACATGAAATTTAAGACCTTTTTAAGACTTTTTAAGACCACAAAAAATGAAAATTAAGACTGGGGTCGCGACCCTGGGGGGTTCGATCCCCTTTAGGACACAAAACACCACGTACACAAATCAGTTTAAAATATGTTATTTCACAGGTCATGCAGAGCAGTCACTGTACATAGTGTGGATAGGTCAAGTAATTGAAAACACATATGCTTAAAGTGTACTTTTGACTACTGTACTTAGTACAAAGTACAATATTTTCGGCGATTTAAAATGCGCTTCATTGCATTGTCATGCGTTTTGTCCCGAATAAATACCGCTAACGAGAGAAGTTGTCCTCCTGTGATTCACCGATTCATACGAGTTTTACAAAGCTGCCGTCAACATTCACCACTGACCTCTCATGTCACAGAAATAAGCCACTAAGCACGCTGTAGCACACCAAAATACATCGCCATTTTCTTTGTAACATAAAGCACTGTTGTCATCTTAGCATTAGTCGGAACTGCTTCAGAACAGCTACGTAAAGCTACTGTTGTGATCGATAACAAAATGGCATTCCATGTTCATTGCTACTGCTCGCAAATATATCTGCTATGGCCAAGCTCAGCAAAGAAGGGTTGACGTTCTTGAGCTAGCTTAGCATGTTTTGCGCTCCTCATGTCCAGGGCAAGGTGACCTAATGTTGTAAGTTTGAATTGTTTACGACAGCACTTACATCTCGCCTCCACGTCAGTCTCCGGGGCCGCGAGCAACCAGCTGCTGTATTTTGGATCACTTAGCCATTGCGGGTTGAATTTGCACTTTCCCATCTTCGAAACAACTGACCACCAACTGCCGGGCGGGTTGGCTCACGCGCGCTGTCACTGTCACTGTCACTGTCATTGTACTCACGAACTGTCAGGCTAGCCGAGACCTGTGTGCTCATGCTCCATATTCACGTTCGCGCGCTCTGTTATTCATGTTTGACGTTCATGGGGCTGTGGTTCGTTCACGTTTTCTGCGTTGCTCGTAATTCGCTACAGATCGGTTGAGGGGGAAAAATAGACCAGAGAAATTTAAGACCTATGTATGACATTTTAGACCCGTGACACACATTTAAGACCTTTTTAAGGCCTAAAATCGGGGGAATTTTTTTTAAGACTTTTTTAAGACTTTTAAGACCCCGCGGCTACCCTGTATTAAGGGCCCTGATGTGTGTTTATTTCACACATTAAGCTACAGAAAACATTTTCCAAATATCTAAACGTGCCAATAAGTGTTTTTTGAACCTGCTCTTTTTCATTTCCTGTTTGTTGAATAAAAAGAAGCAGCTCTTTGATTCTGTGGGACTGATTAAACGCCACGCTTGCTGCCCGTACTGAGGAACCACTTCTGTTTTCAGCCCACTTTTAAGCTTCTGTGCTCGTCGTGGGTTTTATGTTTGATATATTTAAGGCTGATTATTTTTCCCGTTGCATATAAAACGCACTCGAGTGCTCTGGAGCTGGATCAGGTTGACCTTTGCTGTGATTAATTCTGTCTGCTGGGGGAACTCATTGCGGCTTTGATCACTCGCCCTGGTCTCACATGTGTGGATGTGTTTATTTCCTCTGCAGAGCCGCGCTGCAGGTGTGCGGGACTCTTTCACGGCGCCCGATGCGAGCGCGCCAAAAACCCGTGCGTGTCCCAGCCGTGTGCCCACGGCAGGGTGTGCATACCCAAGGCTCAAGGCTACATGTGCAACTGCTCACTGGACAACGCTGAAGCAAGGTAGAGGAACGCAGTAGTTTAATACTTTAACATATTTTTCAGCTTAACACAAAAGTTTTAAAAAGAAACAGAGCGAATTCCTGTTTTTAAATAAAAATTCAAAATATCTGGTGAGAAACTTTCAGCCAACTTTGATGCAGAAATGATCCTCAGGCAGCAGAACCAGATAAAAAGAGCTCAGAGAAGTAATGAGGACGATTACCTGCAAACACAACACTCCCAGATGAATTGTAGTGAAACGTAGAAGCATAAAACTGGGTTAAAGATATTAAAAAGAAGACAACCCACCCCCCATTATAAGCAACGTCTCTGAAACCTTGAATTTGCATGTGTGACTGGACTGACACACAGTCGCTCATCACTCTTTAACCAGCCACTTATTCCACTCACACCACCAACATTACAGCGTTTCCACATTCTTCCTTCATTAATTCCGACTGTGCCGCTCCTCACAGCCTCTGAGCTTCTGATTAACACACAGAATGAAAAATGGCTGCTTGTGCTTTCAGATTTATGTTAGTATTTCTCAGGCAGCTCGATCATGATACACATACTTTACGTGATGAGCACCTGCAAAATGAGCAGTTAAAGCTGAGCGGCAGTGAAACAAAATGATGGGTTGTTGTTGGCACTTAGAGATGGAAGATGTGGGGGGGCGGTGAGCCTGTTGGTGTCTTCAGCCAAACGTAACCTTCACCTCTGGACCAAGGTGCTGCCGGCCCGATTAAGTTATTTAAATAGTTTATAGAGACACCGTGACTCCACTAACACTGTGGGAATCTTCTGTTAATCTAATTTATTTTTCATTTCAAATGAACAAAAGCGTTTAAATTCTCAGGAAAAGGAAAAAAACAAATCTACAACCCTCGAGCTATTTATCATTAACCAGTTAACTTTTTTTTAGAGCTTACTGTAAGTATAAATATTATTTCTTTCATCCTTTAGATGCCACAATGAGACTAAAGTCTGTTTGCCCAATCCCTGCCCTGGAGGATTCGACTGTAAAATCAATGAAGACTCTTTTCACTGTGATCCACTGCCCCAGGTGAGTCAGAGCAACACAGTTTCATTAAAAAGCTTAACTTAAATGCTTAACTAACCCTAAAACCATCCTTTCCCAGGTGTCTGCAGGGTTCGGCTATGTGGAAATCATAGAGATCTGTGCCAGTGTGCTGGTTTTGGTCCTGTTGGTCGGCATCTTTGTTTGCATCAGGAAACGATACGTTCAGCAGAAGAAGAAGAAGAAGAAGCCCGCATGTGTCCAGGACTCCAACGGGTAGGCATCACAGAGCCGATAACACACCTGCACCGCGATCCAAACCCGTTTCTTAGATAGTTTACTCATACTCAAACTACCCAAGATGCAACGTAACGTGACGTCGCCGATCGTCATTTCCTGTCAAAACGGCAGTTTCAAGCTAGCTACAACGAGGGTAGGTTCACTTCCTGTTTTCAAAACAAAAGCACCAATTGTATGGTAATGGCTTTCCCTATGATAAAAGGCAACGGGTATTTTATTTTGTGAAAATAACAGGAAGTGCGTTGCTCACTGCGGCTAGCTTTAGTAGCGACGAATTCGTGGGAACAAAATTGTAAACAGCAGGTATTTTGTCAGGTTTTCAACACGTTGGGGATCTAAACGACTACTTTCTCACCTGAAAATGTTTCAAATGTTGCTAAAGTTTACAGAGTTTAGAGCTTAAGAGAAATCAGCTTCAGGCCGGCTGATTTCGGCTCGGGCAGGAGCAAAATGCATTGTGGGTAAACGCTCTGCATACTGTCTGATCGATGAGTATGCAGTATGTAGTATGGAAGTATGTAGTTTGCAGTTTCGAACACAGCCATTGTCTTACATTTTGATTGAGTTCAAATCAAGAGTTAAATCAAGAATTAAAATTAAATTTGATCTCTGGCTCAAGTTTTCAGCCACAGTTCAGTTTGACACAAAGAGGTCATCTCAGTCCAGATCAAACAGCGATCTGAAGGAGCTTTCACACCCGTAATAGTCACATGACTCAGTGCAGACAGAAGGAGCTGAATAAAAGTGAAATAAGCATCTGTGTCCATCCCCACAGCTATTTCCAGTCCAGCGCCCCCCAGCGAGGCAACGCCATTGAGATGAGCTCATTGGTCAGCCCCACCAACAACCTGGGCCAAACACCATTCAGGTCTCTGAGGCATCACAGCCAAATCGTTTCATCGGGAAGCAGATCATCAAAGACGCAGGGGCCCGTTGTGTGCAGTGTGGCCCCTAATCTTCCTGCCAGACCACCGTCGAGCTCAGACAACGACTCCATCAGAAAGAGCCGCTGCGACATGGACTATGAAGGTGTGTGTGAGTCTGAACATCCAGTCATCCAGAGTAGGATTTCTAAATTAAGGCTTTAAAGTTCTTTTATGGAACAATGTGCCTTAAAAAACTGTAATTTTGGTTAAAAATGTGTAATGTGTGCAGTAAGGAGCAGCATTGCTTCCCTCTGCTGTGATGCAGAAGGTCAGAACAGGCGGATAAATGAGCATCATCGATAACAGCGGACACTGATTAAACTCTGGGAGATGAAACATTCAAAGATCAGGTCGAGTGGACGCGATAACATCAGCAAACAGTTTCTTTCTTTGCTGCCTGTCTCCAGCTCCACTTTATATACAGCTCATGGCTGTTTCCCGCTGTCACTCACTTTAATCTTCCTCTGATGTCTGTCATTTCCTCTCTGTCGGTTTTCCCTTTTCCTGGCTCTCTGTCCTTCGCTCGGCTTCATCCAAACACACTTTTTATTCTGAAATCTTTGCAGGTGCACATGTTACATTCAGTCAGAAGCAGATTTCAACTTAACAACAAATCTCTGCAGTGCCTTCATTCAAAAGATGGAATTTATTATGGGAAAGAAAGAATGTGTTGAATCTGAGCACTCGTTTCTTTTTCTGCTTCTTAAAGACATTTGGGATTAGAACCTTAAATGTGATTCCATCACATTATTATTGGGAGAATCAGGAGTTTGGATCAAAGGAGGTTATTACTCAGTGGGGTCACATGGCTCTGAAAGGATCGGATTATTGGCTAAATTACAATCAGACTGAGCTGAGCAAGGGTAATTCTCCTTGGATATATGTGGGTGAATGAATGGGATCAGAGGCACAAAGCGTGTCATACCCCGGTATGATAGGTGGCGCTGTACCCATTCCAGCTGTTGCTAATAGAGCCACTTCCTGTTGACCTCTTCACCACCAACAACAACAACAAACTCAGGCATTGGAGAAAGATGGAGAACGCAGAGCCAGATGAAGCTACGTCCCTCTACATTTGGTCTGTGATGAGCTGCTTGTTGCACAAACTCGATGCCCAACGGAGCATTCTCCATCGCGTTGTTTGTTTCTTTCTGACGGCGACAACAACAGGAATATCGTCTCCTTTGACTTCCGGGTCACGACCCCGGGAAAACATCTGGAGCATGCGCAGAACGCAAAGTCTGATTCACCACGTGCTTCAGCGTCTACAAGCAGGTTTAGAGTGACTTTCAACCCAGTTATTTCGGGGTCAGAATCCCATCCGATCCAGTTCTTAGTCAGATTAAGGTGTCTACATGCACTTAATAACTCAGTCTGATTGTAATTTAGCCAATAATCCGATCCTTTCAGTGCCTTGTGACCCCACTGAGTGTGGAAAAGTCCTATTGCCTTATGTGACAAACGTAGAAATATCACTTTGTCCCTTTACCTTGGAGGGGTTTTAATATCGTGGCATAAATTCGGAGCAGCGTGCATCCCACTGTGACCGTTTCGTTCTGCAGACAGACGGCGGCAGATCAGGCGTTCGTCACGCCGCTGCTCCCCAGGCAACGCCATGATGGCAGGTCATTTATCTCCATGACCTTATCAGAGACTAAAGGACACATCCCCGTACTACTCCACCAGTTATCTGGTGCATTGTTAAAGGTGACGGCTCCTGACCACACCTCACCCGAGCAAATCTACAGTCTGAGACATGAGATCTGTTTCAGTGGAGTGCAGATTTATTTTTAGCTGAAGAGGAAAGTTTGCTTCACCATTTTTTAGCCGTTAAAGCATCCAGCACAGAAATGTTAACAGCTCTGTTGAAAATCCCCTAATGATAGAACTCAGGTGTAAACAGAGACTTTGTAGAGCCTTGTAATAAACTGTTTCAATAAGCATGTAGCAGCAAACCACCACAGCTAAACGTAGCTCCAGCTGAACAGAGCTTAAACGCTCACTGTAGTGTTGAGGCTGATCATTTAAATGAATTCACTGATTAATTGTGGGGTAAGGCGGAGCGGTTGGAAACATCCATCACCTGCGCACATGAAAACAACATACCTGCATATCTTTAATGATGACTGAACTCTTTCAGTGAGAAGCCTCAGACCTCCACAGACCCACCAACAGAAGCCTTTTGTCCCAGCCGCAGTTCAGACTTAATAAGTGTAATAAGTTCAGCGACAGTGTTTGTTCTGCATTAGCACGTTTGGCTGCAGTCCCGGTTTGCTTTGGACCGGTGCCAACAGAAGCCCTGTTCACAGATCAACTGCAATCAACTATCAGTGGAAAACATGCCCTCGTTAACCCTCCACAGTTCTTCTTCTTCTTCTGTAAACAACACAAGAACCAGCCAGGAAACACCTTCTTTACTTCACATCCATCATCTGCTGTGCTTATGAGCGGCCATTCATCTCCTGCATCTGTCATTCTTCACCTGCTTGTCCTTCTTCCTTCATTTTGCCTCCCATTATCTTTACTCTCTTGATTTTTCCTTCCTTCACCATCTGTCATTTGTTTTGTTCCAACCACTTAAAGAGATAGTTCGCCTCTTCTGACATGAAGCTGTGTAACATCCCATATCAGCAACATCATTTCTGAACATCTTCTTACCCCCTGCTGCGTCCTGTGAGCAGAGTTCCAGCCTCGTTTTGGTGTTGATGAAGGTAGTCCGGCTAGTTGGCTGGGGTTTAAAAAATAAAGCGTTTTGCTTCTCAAAACAATATGCGTTCAACAGAGTAATACATTTGCATCACAAAATGGTTCTCCAGGAAAAAGTCAGACCTCACACTCTCTTGGCCCTATTTTCTCTCCCTTCGTATCACTGCCGCCTGCCGACAGCCGCGCCTGCTACGGTGTTTGCTGCTCGGTCTGCACAGCAGGCAGTGATACGTTTAGTTTTTTGTTTAGTTTTTTTTTATTGATCACCATTATTATTATTATTACTGTTATGTAGTCTGAGGCACCCAAATGAAATCGCTGCGATGACGTAAACATATCCTGCCGACACTGAGCCTGAGTGTTGGTTACAAACACAAAGTTTTTCAAATTTAAATACTTTATATCCACGTTACCAGAGGATTCCACAAGGGGGCGCACCAGAAAACTTGGAAGACATTAGCAGGATGTAAACAACACAGCAGCAATAAAAGGGGGCAGTATTTGGTTAATGTGAAGTTACATCTAAATTAAGGATATCTTCTTTATAAATTAATCTGCATGTTCCACAGCGTGAAAGCTTCATTTCTGAGGAGATGCAGAACAATCCTCCAAACACGCTCGTGTGAGGCATCATCAGCACATTAAAATCCCTGCCGTGCACCCCAGAGAAGGCAAACTTTGAGATGTTCCAAAGCCGAATAAACAACGTAAAGTCTCGTTCCTGTAATGTTCCAACAACTACGCCACAAAGAGTTAAATAAGAATCAGTACAAGGTCCTAAAGACAATTACTCATTCTCTACCTCTTATACCATCAATATTTCCAAGTTGTGGAGGATTAATTTTCTCCAACAAAAGGTGTAAAAAGGAACTAATGGTTGACTGATAAGTGTTGGGTGTAAGAAGAGGATTCCACTTCCAGTTCATCTTTACATACAGCGTGGTGCTTTTACACTGAAAAGCTTCAGTTTTTCTCCTGTTCAGCCTCAGTCTTTAGAGGATTTATCACTTTTTCTTATCAAGAAAAATTAATTAAAAAGCAGCCGTTCAAAGTGAGCTCATAAAAAGGTGCATGTTTGAAAAGTATCAGGGTGACTGAATGTGTTCATCTTTTATGTACACAGGCTATATTTATATATTTCTATTTCTATATTTCTATATTATTTAAGAATCCTGTTATAATATTGTTGTTGTATGCTTATTTTATCTCATCTTTTATTATATTTGGACATCCAGTGCGGGCAACAAAGCAAAGAGTTTCATTGTACAGAGAAACACGTTTCTAACTGCACACATGATAATAAACCTTTGAATATTTCTGTTTGTCTTCAGTCTACCCGGCTGACCCAGACTACTATGGCCGCCCGGCGGTGCAGGACTTCCCCCAGTTTGACATTGTGGAGGACGCCTACTCCACTTCTACCGTGGACTCTCGCAGGAACTCTCGGTTCGGAGGCTTCCCGTTCCCGCTGGATCGCTGTGACCGCCGCGCGCCGCTGCCGCCGTGCTACAGCAACCAGAACCTGGATGACTTTTTGGGCCCCGACGGGCTCCCCCTCCCCAGCGCTCAGTGCCCCAACGAGTACACGGCCATCAGCTACTATCCCACGCAGCACGCCCGCAGCCTGGACAACGTCTCCGGGGGCTACAAGAGACTCAGCATGCGGCTGAGCGTGGCGATGCCGTCGTACGCCGAGCAGCCGGCGCCGGCGCCCAACGCCGCCCAGCCTCAGACACGAGCCGCCAGGCATAACCCGCGCTGCTACGACGGGTCCAGCATGGTGGAAAGTGATTACGGAAGCTGTGAGGAGGTCATGTTTTAGCATGAAATCTGCTTTATTTATTTTGCTTTTCGTTGGCGAACTGAAATAGACGCCACCTCTGAACTCCTTCGTTCTCAGGCAGCTTTGTGTACGAGTACATTTCTGAATGCATCTGAACATCTGCTCAGGAGCCTCCCGCTGCGGGGTTTTTAATCTTTTTTTTCTTCCCACTCCGGAGATGAAAGCACCGTGGCAGACGTTTCAGATGTCTTTGATTTGTTTGACTTTTTAAAGTAACGTCGTCTCACTGTGCCAGATGAGACGGAGCTAATTTAAGAGCCTTCGGTTACCTCTGCAGAGAAGGTTCAGCACCAGTTCATCTTTACCTGAAACAGGCTGGGAGATGATGAACAGTATTACAGACTGGACTGTGCACTGTTGCAACATAAGACTTTTTAAGCTTCGACATGGAAGAGGACACTGCATTCCAAACATGTGTGGCACACCGTGTCTGTTGTATTTGATAAAGAAACGGCCGCTCGGTGTGCAGCTGGTGGTAAAAAGTATCTGCACTGAACTAAAGATTTATCTTCACACTTTTAGGACATTTTTTCTGTAAAACAAGTTGCAGAAGTGCCAGTAAAACACAGCTTAGAGTGTTTTAACGGTGACATTAAGGACATTTCAGGCAGGACCAGTCAGCTCACTGTTCTATCACAACGAAGAGGGCTGGATCCTCGTTTAAAGAAAAGCTGCAGGCCAGGAGCACGTGATGAGGGGATGTTCATTTTTAACTCTTCTGTGAGGCTTTAATAAGTGCAGAATAGATTCCAGATTTAGCTTCGGGGGATATTGGTGATCAGCCTCTGCTCTGCAGGGAAATACTTGATGTGGGAGAGTTTCTGCAGCAGGACAGAAGAGTCGATGCAGCCATTTTAAATGGTGTAAACACACAGCCACTGGATAAAGAAATGCTGGCTGTGCTGTATTTGGCACGTTAAAGCGAATCTGTCCATGTTTGACCGGAACAGCAGTTAGATTTAAACTGTTAGTCTTTATGTTGGTAAAACACAAAGAAGAAAAGAATCAGCACAGAGGAGGCTGGAAGTAACCACACATGATGAACACCTTTTATCACTACAGCCTCTGCTGCCATATTCCATCTGAGGTGAAAACTCAAGTTTCAGTTCAGTTATTCCTGAGGAGCAGCTTCGTTTAGGTCTGTCACCACAACAAGCCGATACTGCCATCACTCTGCTTCAAACTGAAACTTTATCTAAAACATTTATCTTGAGGAGGTTCTTCCACCACAGAGCCATTCCTATTTCAATAAGAAATTCTGAGAAATCTTTCTACATCGAAGGCATTTCAAAATGTTCTGTCGTCCTCAGGCTGTGATGTTTGATCATTACCTTCCATCCTTTTCCTCTAAGCTTTATTCAGATTAGAGTTTGTTCCTGAATCCTCGGCCGTACGCTGTGGGTTATGTACAGTATGTTTGACTGTGACTGTTGTTTTAGCTCAAACTATTTTCACGTCCTTTGTACAAAAGAGATCTTATAATCTGCGAGTATCGTGTTGTACATAAAGTCGGTATCTGTGTGTTGATCAGCTGAATGTATGTTAGATATGTTTGTTTCATTTATAAAGTTTATTTTTTTAATCAGTGTGGACGTCCCCGTGTTTCTCTGTAAGAGATTGTATTAAGATGCTGTGTTTCCCTTCTGTTTTCCAATATTGTAAAGAGAATATGAATAAAGATATTATCTTCTAAAAATGTGTTCCCTACATGTCAAAGAAAACACGTTAGCTTTATTTTTGTTTTGTATGAGAAGTGAACAAACTAAGTAAATGGGATCCAGATGGAAATCTCAGGTAACTACTTCTGTCCATGACGCCCAGAAAGTCCAACAACTTCAGTGTGGAACTTATTCTAAACATTTAGAAGCCCAACCCACCCTTATTTTATAGGGAAGTACACCAAATTAAAGATTACGTTAAGAAGATTAAAGGGACAGTTCGCCTCTTTTGACATGAAGCTGTGTAACATCCCATATCAGCAGCATCATTTCTGAACATCTTCTTACCCCCTGCTGCGTCCTGTGAGCAGAGTTCCAGCCTCGTTTTGGTGTTGATGAAGGTAGTCCGGCTAGTTGGCTGGGGTTTAAAAAATAAAGCGTTTTGCTTCTCAGAACAATATGCGTTCAACAGAGTAATACATTTGCATCACAAAATGGTTCTCCAGGAAAAAGTCAGACCTCACAATCGCTTGGCCCTATTTTCTCTCCCTTCATATCACTACAGGCTGTGTAAACTGAGCAGACCGAGCAGTCCCCTGCTTCGAGCAGCAAACACCGTAACAGGTGCGGCTATCGCTAGGTGGCTGAACGCATTGATATGAAGGAAGCTTCTTCTGCACAGCATGAAAAAGGGGCTGATAGAGAAGGCTGATCAGAGTCTGGAAAAGGCTGGTCGCAGCTCCAAAACCAAGTGCTATTTGCACTTCTGGTGAGATGCCAAAAACTAATTTTTCGTTTTGCTATACTTGTATATGTATATGAATCTCATCTCATCTCAAGTGGCTGGAAAACAATACAGTGATGTCCTTAAATCAAAGTGGGAGATGCCTCCAGAGGTGGCAGAGAATGACAGGGCTAAGATGCAGACTTATAAACTGGTGACGGATAACCAATCAGACATCAGCATGAAGACATGAAGGAAACTGGTGATCCAACAGATCCCAGGAACCTCAGAACTTTATCCAGAGGGCGTGCGGTTCTAGGAACGCCTCAGTAGAAGAAGACCTGAGATAGGGCTGCTCGATTATGGAAAAAAAATCATAATCACGATTATTTTGGTCAATATTGAAATCACGATTATGTAACATGATTATTTCACATGACTTTGGGAACTTTGAATTTATTGAAAAGACACCTTTCAACAATTCTTTAAAAAAAAAAAAAAAATGGCTTTTTCTGTTTCTTTATTAAATTGTCATGGGTCACTCGGTGTTTAGCTTTCAAGTGGTTGAACAAATTCGTAGTGTTCCCTTGCGTTGCAGCCACTACCATATAGCAAATCTTGCACGTAGCATGTTTCTGCTCGTCGTCAGATTCCTCGAAGCCAAACTGTTCCCAGACATCATCGCGCTGATGATGCACCACCTGCCTTCCTCTGGCTGAGAGAGTTTGAGGCTTCGGGAGGGGCGGATGTACGCATGCGCGTGTCATTCAGAACGCAAGATACGAGTTCTTGGAAAACAGAACTTAATACTAATTTAAAAATAATTTTTTCTCGATTGCATTATTTTGGTGATCGTTGGGAGCCCAAATCGAAATCGAAATTCAATTAATTGCACAGCCCTAATCTGAGAGCCCGACAAAAACTGTTTCCCCATAGGGACTAAAATAAGGATCTTTCCCTCGTTCGTTAGCATATATATGGAATGAATAAAGAGTTTGTTCTGGCTAAGTATCTCATTAACCACATCAGATTACGATGACATCCAACAAAGATGCATTTTTTAGAGGGATGGAAGCCATAAACAGTGTGGCAAAAAGGTATTTAGTTCTCCCTCTTAAAAAGATGAGAGCGGCCTGTAATTTGCATCATGGCACCGATCCGCCTCTCAATCTCCCGCTCCATTCATCCCTCGCTCGTGAACAAGACCCCCAGATACTTGAACTGCTCCAACATGCAGAGCCTTGAGGAACTCCGGGACACAGCAGTTCTTTCATAGAGGGTCTTTGGTGCTGTTCTTTGTCTGGTCCCTCATCGAGGATCTGTTTGCCTTGGGTGACCCTACCAGGGGCTTAAAGCCCCGGGCAAACATAGCTCCCAGACTCATTGGGGCACGCAAACCCCCCCCCCAACAATAATATGACAACTCAAGGGGGAGGAGATTACGATCAGTAGAGATAATTGAACAAAAACTTACAAATAAAAGAAGCTAAAATTTTGTACATAGGAGATGAAAAATGTTTAGACAGTGCAAGTGTGTCCAGGATTTTCAAAGTATATATTAACTGCAAAAATGTTTTTAAAAAATGTATCTTTCATTGGACATACACATGTATATCTATATCTAGATATAGATAGATTTACATGTGTATATCCTATTAAATCTATCTATCTAGATCTAGATAGACACTGAGTATACCCTCTTGTTAGTCATAGACTAATGTCTTCTGATCCATACTTCATGGTGCATAGCATCAGAAGACATGCAAGAATGTCTGACATCACTTTATTTACAACACAGACGTTTGGGGTATCAGTTTAAAGTGTACCCACTTTTCTGGACATACTGTTTACCATAGCTTTACTTTGTAGTCATCTTTATCAAATGACGTTTTTCAAAGGAAACCTAATGTAACTCGGCTGGCGTTTGGTTTCCTTTTTGTGGAAGTTGAACCTCAGAACATTGTCCTTAAATGTTAAAAGTAAATTAATCTGCTGCTACTTCTACTGCTTTAAGGTTACTTTTACTACATCAGTTGCCTTTGTTATGACCAATTTTACCACTGCTACAAATCCAGTCATGTTAATAATGCATTTAAACAGGAATTTGGTGTCCAAGTGGGTTAAAAATCTTTTAACTTAAGTGGTGTTTTGTCATAAAAACACATCAGCATTGAGATTCTTCCAACATAACCAGGAGCAGGAATCAGAGATGGATATGCCAGCTCTGTCGAACCATGAGACAGTAAGAAGGAACGTCTGGTTTCAGCCTCTGGTTGTACTTCCACATTTATGGGGAGAAAACGCTGCTCCTCCACTATGAAGAGAGAGCATTCGCTTGTTGTGACAGGCTGGAAAATAATCTCAACTTTCAGGAGAAACAATGTGAACATTACCTTCACATTCAGTTTAAAGCTTGAACTAAGAATTACTTTTATTATTAAATCAGACCGCTCGTTAACCGTTAAAAAACGTGTTAAAAATAACAGCTTAGATATATGGATTGAAATGTGTTATTTTGTCAAACTACTTGGTTCAACAGAACCCTTAAACATCAGCTTATTGTGATAAAACCAAACATACCAGCCTCACATTACATATAATAAAATATCACAGAAACTACAGACATGAGTCTGTAGTTTCTGTGATATTTTATTTTATTTTCTGTTTATCAACAACTCAATCAGATTGTATTTGATGCACGAGTTGAAGCTGTTATCTGGACAGCTTTTCATGAGCACAGTTTATATACACTTTATACTTCCTGAAAGTCTGACTATTTAAAAACACACACACACACACACACACACACACACACACACACACACTTTACACATTGGAAATGTGGAGTCAGTCCCTATCTTCAGAGCCAAGCTGTGGAGCTGGCCGTCCTCTCCTACCAGCTGTCAATCACCCGCTCCATCCCGCTTTCATACAGCAGAAACGCAGTGAAAACACGGTGAAAACGCAGAGAAAACACAGAGAAAACGCAGAGAAAACGCAGCGAAAACATAGTGAAAACGCAGCAGAAACGCAGCGAAAACAGTGAAAACGCAGCGAAAACGCAGCAAAAACAAAGCGAAAATGCAGTGAAAACACAGTGAATACACAGTGAAAACGCAGCGAAAACACAGCAGAAATGCAGTGAAAATGCAGCAGAAACAGTGAAAACGCAGCGAAAACACAGTGAAACGCAGCAGAAACAGCGAAAACACAGTGAAAACAGTGAAACGCAGCAGAAACACAGTGAAAACGCAGCAGAAACACAGTGAAAACACAGTGAAAACGCAGTGAAAACGCAGTGAAAACGCAGTGAAAACAGTGAAAACGCAGCAGAAACACACAGTGAAAACACAGCGAAAACACAGCGAAAACACAGCGAAAACACAGCGAAAACACAGCGAAAACACAGCGAAAACACAGCAGAAACACAGCGAAAACACAGTGAAAACAGTGAAAACACAGCAGAAACACAGCGAAAACACAGCAGAAACACAGCGAAAACACAGCAGAAACACAGCGAAAACAGTGAAAACACAGCGAAAACACAGTGAAAACAGCAGAAACACAGCGAAAACACAGTGAAAACAGCGAAAACACAGCGAAAACACAGTGAAAACAGTGAAACGCAGCAGAAACGCAGAGAAAACTCAGCGAAAACATAGTGAAAACGCAGCAGAAACGCAGCGAAAACACAGTGAATACACAGTGAAAACGCAGCGAAAACACAGCAGAAATGCAGTGAAAATGCAGCAGAAACAGTGAAAACGCAGCGAAAACACAGTGAAAACACAGTGAAACGCAGCAGAAACAGCGAAAACACAGTGAAAACAGTGAAACGCAGCAGAAACAGTGAAAACGCAGCAGAAACAGTGAAAACGCAGCAGAAACAGTGAAAACGCAGCAGAAACACAGTGAAAACACAGTGAAAACGCAGTGAAAACGCAGTGAAAACACAGTGAAAACACAGCAGAAACACAGCGAAAACACAGTGAAAACACAGCGAAAACACAGTGAAAACACAGCGAAAACACAGCGAAAACACAGCGAAAACACAGCGAAAACACAGCGAAAACACAGCGAAAACACAGTGAAAACAGTGAAACGCAGCAGAAACAGTGAAAACGCAGCAGAAACACACAGTGAAACGCAGCAGAAACACACAGTGAAACGCAGCAGAAACAGCGAAAACACAGTGAAAACGCAGCAGAAACAGTGAAAACACAGTGAAAACACAGTGAAAACACAGTGAAAACACAGTGAAAACACAGCGAAAACACAGTGAAAACAGTGAAACGCAGCAGAAACGCAGAGAAAACGCAGCGAAAACATAGTGAAAACGCAGCAGAAACGCAGCGAAAACACAGTGAATACACAGTGAAAACGCAGTGAAAACACAGCGAAAACACAGCGAAAACACAGCGAAAACACAGCGAAAACACAGCGAAAACACAGCGAAAACACAGCAGAAACACAGCGAAAACACAGTGAAAACAGTGAAAACACAGCAGAAACACAGCGAAAACACAGCAGAAACACAGCGAAAACAGTGAAAACACAGCAGAAACACAGCGAAAACACAGCAGAAACACAGCGAAAACAGTGAAAACACAGCGAAAACACAGCAGAAACAGCGAAAACAGTGAAAACACAGCGAAAACACAGTGAAAACAGCAGAAACACAGCGAAAACACAGTGAAAACAGCGAAAACACAGCGAAAACACAGTGAAAACAGTGAAACGCAGCAGAAACGCAGAGAAAACTCAGCGAAAACATAGTGAAAACGCAGCAGAAACGCAGCGAAAACACAGTGAATACACAGTGAAAACGCAGCGAAAACACAGCAGAAATGCAGTGAAAATGCAGCAGAAACAGTGAAAACGCAGCGAAAACACAGTGAAAACACAGTGAAACGCAGCAGAAACAGCGAAAACACAGTGAAAACAGTGAAACGCAGCAGAAACAGTGAAAACGCAGCAG
Organism: Odontesthes bonariensis; assembly: GCF_027942865.1. Taxonomy (NCBI): domain Eukaryota; kingdom Metazoa; phylum Chordata; class Actinopteri; order Atheriniformes; family Atherinopsidae; genus Odontesthes; species Odontesthes bonariensis. The sequence goes on from NC_134518.1 coordinate 36,433,499, forward strand.
AAACAGTGAAAACGCAGCAGAAACAGTGAAAACGCAGCAGAAACACAGTGAAAACACAGTGAAAACGCAGTGAAAACGCAGTGAAAACACAGTGAAAACACAGCAGAAACACAGCGAAAACACAGTGAAAACACAGCGAAAACACAGTGAAAACACAGCGAAAACACAGCGAAAACACAGCGAAAACACAGCGAAAACACAGCGAAAACACAGTGAAAACAGTGAAACGCAGCAGAAACAGTGAAAACGCAGCAGAAACACACAGTGAAACGCAGCAGAAACACACAGTGAAACGCAGCAGAAACAGCGAAAACACAGTGAAAACGCAGCAGAAACAGTGAAAACACAGTGAAAACACAGTGAAAACACAGTGAAAACACAGTGAAAACACAGCGAAAACACAGTGAAAACAGTGAAACGCAGCAGAAACGCAGAGAAAACGCAGCGAAAACATAGTGAAAACGCAGCAGAAACGCAGCGAAAACACAGTGAATACACAGTGAAAACGCAGCGAAAACACAGCAGAAATGCAGTGAAAATGCAGCAGAAACAGTGAAAACGCAGCGAAAACACAGTGAAAACAGTGAAAACGCAGCGAAAACACAGTGAAACGCAGCAGAAACAGCGAAAACACAGTGAAAACAGTGAAACGCAGCAGAAACAGTGAAAACGCAGCAGAAACACAGTGAAAACGCAGCAGAAACACAGCGAAAACACAGTGAAAACACAGCGAAAACACAGCGAAAACACAGCGAAAACACAGCGAAAACACAGTGAAAACACAGTGAAAACAGTGAAACGCAGCAGAAACAGTGAAAACGCAGCAGAAACACACAGTGAAACGCAGCAGAAACACACAGTGAAACGCAGCAGAAACAGCGAAAACACAGTGAAAACGCAGCAGAAACAGTGAAAACGCAGTGAAAACGCAGTGAAAACGCAGCAGAAACACACAGTGAAAACACAGTGAAAACACAGTGAAAACGCAGTGAAAACGCAGCAGAAACACACAGTGAAAACACAGTGAAAACACAGTGAAAACACAGTGAAAACGCAGAAACTCTCTGGTGTGAGACGGCACAGTTGTTGGTATCAGATATGATAAGTAATGGGGCACCGATTGCACTTTTCTGGCAGATCACAGATCTTTAAAAAGTGGCTTATTTTCAGATCTTTGCGGAGGTAGATAAGATCGGTTTCACATGTAAGTATCGGCCGATCGCCCAAAAGGGAAAAAGGTGCCGGTGCACTCCTACTGATAACTCACACAGAAGAAGAGCGAGGAGCAACATGACACGTTTGTACTCTGAACAACAACCATTATAATCTATGCTTTTTCTCACATCAACCATCCACTATATACACTAGCTATAAATTTAAATCTAAATTAATCTACCATTTATTTTTTATGCAGCATTATTAAATCTCAAACGGCTTTTGGAATTGAAAAATAAAAAGTAGATATATTTTTGTTGTGAGCAGCAGCTAACCTCTAACAGCACTGAGTTTATGGGCTGTGAGCATTGGGACACAACTTTTTTTGGACAATATTTCCAACAATTTTATGATGACAGCACAAAACTTGGAGCTTGGAGGATGATGTTTCCATCTGGAGGTCTTTTATAGTCCGTATTTTCCGGACTATAAGTCGCAGGAGCAGCCAAAATATGAAAAAAAGTGAGTGTTATTGTCCGGAAAATACGGCAGATGCATCCATCAGCATTTTGTTATTATTCAATGGACAGAAAGATTGAAAACAGCTGCAGTAGGTTGATCGATTCCTACAGGGCAGTTCAATATGGCCTAAACTATATTTATTTATGCAGATAACAGTACTATAGAATACCAAGTATGCTCCTCTCCCATCTCTCATCCCATTTACTGTGTTTAATATATACTAAAGGACATTCTCCTTTAAGATTGTTTGACTTTCTGTCAGACAGCGTAACGAGTCGATGAGAATAAGAGTTAGAAACCTCCGGTTAGGGATACGCACACAGGTGTAACTGACAGCGTCAAATTATATCTGTAGAAATGTTCTCACCCAGTGTTTCCCATACATTGAGGAAACTATGGCGGCCCGCCATAGTTTCCTCTTGGCCGCCATAGTTTCCGAATCCCAATCATTTGAAACACGGCGATTTTTTTTTTTTTTTTTTTTTTTTGGAAACACAGCGATTTCCTCGAAAACCAACCAATATGACTATACAACAGGTGAATTAGTAATTAAACGTGTCCTAAAGTGTGCAATGTCAGAGTTTTGAAGTTTAGTGGCAAAAAAGGTTTATGTGTTATTAGTCGCTGTCGGGGCGATTGACACACACGTTATAGATCAGTGGGTGCGCGTGCATAAAGGTCAGCTGTAATCATCGTGATTTCGTTGACAAACATATTTTTTTGACCTATTTATATTATGAGAAATAATGTGAAATTTGAGCAATGACGAGTACACTAGTATGTTGTCCGGTATGTTGCTTAAAAAAATAGTAAGCTCAATAGTTTCTGTTTAAAATAAGGTGTTTCATCCGTCCCGCATGTGTGGTTCAACCGTCCCGACTAGGCGGAGCGGGGTGAAGTTGGTTTTACATTCGACATTCGCCTATTTTCCGGCTTTGTAATTGTAATAGCGTCACGAAAACCGCACCAATTAGCCTCAGGATGGTATTAATATTTACAGAAAACCAAGAAAAGTAATCGCGCCGAATATACTTCTAAGTGAACTACGGCAGCCGGAGCGCTTAGGGACCGTCGCAAAAGTGCAACGCCTTTTTTTTTTCTCACTGGATATTCAACCAATGCACACCAAGCCACTTCTGCTGGGTTTGTGAACTCACTATAAAGCTTTCACAGTCTTTGAGTTTCCAGAAAAATCATTTTAGGTAGAACATTTACTCAGTGTGCATAGTTAATTCAATTTTAGACTTTTATTTTGTAATAGCTCTCTTGTTTTTAAAGATATCAACACCAAACCACTTCTGATGTGTTTGTGAACTCATTGTGTACTTCCCACACCCTTTATTATCAAGGACAACCTTTTAATTATTTTTAAAAAGGTATAAGTAATCAGTGTATATGATTCAGTCTTATTTATGGCTTTTATTTTGTAATAGCTCTCTTGTTTTTAAAGATATCAACACCAAACCACTTCTGATGTGTTCCTGAACTCATTGTGTACTTCCCATACCCTTTATTATCAAGGAAAACCTTTTCAAGTTTCTCAAAAAGGCATAACTACTCACTGTATATGATCCATTCATATTTTTCATGAAGTTTAGTTTTAACCTGTAAATATTTTCTATTACAATTGTCATCATTGGGTTTTAATGACAAGATGAGGTTTCCTTATAAGCCCACAAGGATTTCTGACATCTCCAGCACACATTCCTTTTTTTTTTTTAATTTGTTGGGGTTTATTGTGTATTTTTTTATATATTTGAATGAATGTGTGCAAATCAATCAAATAAAATAAAATCTGCAGTCGCACAAATTTACGGCGCGTGAATTTACACCCCCCCCCCCCCATAGTTTCCAAAAATTCTGTGGGAAACACTGTCACCTCAGAATCAGAATCAGAATGCCTTTATTGTCATTATACGTGGTATAACGAAATTCAAAGCCACCAAAAACAGTGCAAAGAGTGCAAATATAAAAAATATAAAAATATATAACTAATGTAAAAAAAGGGAGGATGTAAGGTGCACAGTTTTTTACGGTAATAGTATAAATAGAATCAAATATCAAATATGGTGTTAGTGGTAACATATAAAATAACATAAAATAAAATAAAATAAAAAATTTTGGTTTTAAAAAAAAGCCAGGAGCAGACAACAGATGACCACCGAGCTGAACACAAAGTTTTCAGGAACAATTTGGTCCAGACTTTTTTTGCAGCTGCTTTATAGAAAGTTAACTTCATCTGCCCGCAGGAGAGCTGCGCATTAACAGAATCTACCTGCCCAATTTTTAGAGAGACAGATAATAAACCACCCAAGCACACCCTGGGGTATTCTATTCATCATAAAAATGATGATGATAATAAACGAGGACATACTTTTTGTCACACTGCCCCAGAAAATGTTTGCAAAGTGCTCCTAAATGGTCACAGTCTGGGGACCAGCGTTCCCATTACCAGCAGAAGGTGGTAAACACTCAAGAAACTCAGCAAAAATCAGTGTGAGCCTGGGTGATACGTTTAAATCACAGGGAGAAGGATCGGTAATAACCCAAAAGTACAGCAGTCATTGAACTGGAAGCAGAACTTTTTAAACTTTGCATCATGGCAGACAAAAGCCTGAAATCAGCAGGCATTTATAAAATCAGTGCGAAGAAGACTTTATGCTGCCTAAAATATTTAGACACCATCTTCCCAAAATACAGGAAAAGAGGAAGAAAAATCCCTTCGTCCACGTGTACTCAGTGATAACTTTTCAGAAATACCAGCTTTTTCTATTTTAACCAGAATAAATGATTCTGAGCACAAACTTATATGTAATTTATAAAAAAATATAAACTAGTTTTGTTGAAAGGGTTTATCTAAACGCTGCTTAATTTGACTGCTATAATCTTTCCAAATTTTCTGAAACTTTTTGAAACTTTACAGCTGTGTGATGAGTGAATTTGACACCTGAAATTCTACAAATATATACATTTCCTTTCAAAGACAGCTGTAAATAAAAAAAAACTAATTATCAGCAGCCAAGTCCTACTTTTTTTTTGGCAGATATTCAATCAACTGTTATTTTTAATTATTATTTATTATTATTTTTAACCCTCCTGTTGTCTTGCGGGTCAAAAGTGACCCACTACCATGTTTAGCTGTAGAAAAAACACCTTAAACTATCTTTTTCCAACTTAAAATTTTATGACTTTTCCAAAAGGGACCCCATCATTAGAAAAAGTCACACTTTATTTTTGTTTATGTTTCCATGTGGGCTGTACACCACTAGGGTACAAAGATTGTCTTATGGGTCATTTTTGACCCGTGAATTATAAAAACATTTAAACAGCAGAAAAAAGTTCACTGTTTTTTTTCCCTTTCAATATAATTAATTCAGAAGTAATTACTTCACATTTATATAATAGCAATAATAAACCTTTATTATGTAAAAGAAAACTGAGAAAACAAGAAAACTGTTGGTCCAACTGACAGTTGGTTTGTGGTAAAAAAAAAAAAAAAAAAAAGTGTAATCCTGAAAACTGGTGATTGTCTTTTTGTATTGTGTAACAAAAAATACATGATGAAAAATGTATTGAGTTGAGTTGAATAGATAAATAACAGGTGGTTTCATCATAAAAAATAGATTTTGGATTTAAAATTCAATTAAGTTGCTTTATTTTGAGCCTTTGGTAGGGCGGCTCATAAACACAATGTTAAGACCGCACAAGGGTTAAAGGTTTCTTCATCACACTAAATTAAACTTTAAACACATTTTTAACAGGAAAGCATCACAACTTAACAAAGTTTAGTCGGAATATAAGACATTAAACTGTTTTTACTGGACATGAGCCTAAAACCCAGCATCTTTCAAACGTGTTTTTTTCCTTGGGGGACGCCATTTAAACCCCTGTTGGCTAACTTAATTACACTTACTTGGACGGTGCCTTGGGTTTCTTGTTAGCTTGGTCCCTGGTGGCTGAACATGCAGCTCTCATACAGCAGAGACAACGTTGGTCAAGTTCGGCTCCGTCCCCGTTCACAGCGACCGTTGACAGCCGTTGGAAATCATTCATCCGGGTCCTTCATGTTGAAGCTGCCGTTAGCTTAACGTGCTAACTAACGGTTAGGCGGCTGCGTCTTCAAACGGTCGTGTGAGAAGAAAAAACTTTTATATTAGGGCATCAAAACTGTCAAATGTATAATGTAATAACCACATTTTTTTAATTGAAGTGGTAAATCCGCATTCCATAGTTATATTACAGTGTTTACTTGCCATTTCCGTTCTCCTCTGTAAGCTCACATTAACACAACCGGCTTCTTCTGCTGAACGTAGCCAGAGCGCATGCGCAAACTAATCAAGAACTGTGATTGGCTGATCTCTCAGCAAAACAAAACAAGTTTTTATGCCATGAGGAAAACTAGAGGTTGCATTTCTGCTGTTATATAGTGTAGGAGCCATACATTGATTTTGAGTTGTTTTTCTTTGTATTATTCTATTTCTTGTGTGCACATGCATGACGTCAGCGGAGGCTGTCGCCGGTGTCTGTGGGTGGCACTTTGGGGGTGTTTTTCCTTTAAATGAGCAGGTGAGCTCAGCTGTGATGTGACGAGCTTGGATCATGGCGGCTGGGTGAGCTTGGGGAAAAACTTTTTGTTGACCGTAAACGTAAACGTAAATGTAAACGTAAGCATAATAATAACTTGCACTGTCAGAGGCATCCTTGCACGGCTTGTGAAATGCATCAAATGAAGTAAGTGTCCTTTTATATACAAGCTTGTGAGATGGAGCAATAAACAACACCATTCGTGCAATAGTTCTGCGTGACGCGTCTTCAGTAGTAAAACCCCATGTCTTAAGCCTGATTTATGCTTCAGGCGCAAAGCCCCTGACGCTCGGACGCAGAGCCTCTGCGAGCGTCAAAATCTTGACCACTCCCCCACGCAGAGGCTCTGCGCGCGTCGTCGTGCACCTCAGAAAAATCCTGACTACACGTCGGACGGACGCAGACCCAACGGAAGTGCGCAGACAAAAGCGGCTGTGATTGGTCCTCGGTGTGCCTTTCCGGTTGTCTGTGTGGCTTCCTGCTTTGCATTTTCGCCAACTCCAATAAAAAAAGCTGTTCTTCTCGATGTCGAGCAACTCCAAATCCATATCTTGCATACACTTTTTCTTTTTTGTAAAAATAAACACTTCCGCCAGCGCCGCCGAAGTTCTCGTCACCGCCCACCGAAATTCTCGCGAGGGGAAACTGCTGTGCGTCCCGAGAAATTCCAGACCGAGGTTGCAGAACCATAACATGAAAAGTGGTTTGCGACCAGAGCAAAGCAACACGTCAAGACGATAGACGCAGAAGTATAATCCGCCCTTTAGCCGGCCGCGGCGTTTGTATTGGTTTTTAAGATTTTACGCCGCAATAATTTGTCAACAAAAAGTTTTGTTTAAGCGCAGATTTAAGTGTAATGTCGGGATACGCTGGATGTTTGAGATCGCCTTCCCAGTTACAAACATAGACGTGAATGCGCGCTAGACTCCCATTCATTCACAATACTGCTGCTACTACACTCATTTTGTCGTCACACTCGCCTCCGTTGAAAGTTACAGTAAACATTTTGGATTAGATTTGTTGTCAATGCATGAATGTATTCCCTGCTAGGCTAAGCGGTATATTCACATAAGGTGATGTGCTGGTTTATTTGTTTGGGACTTTTGCAGTTTTTCTTTCGTGTGTCTTGCGGGTGAAGCCTTGTGCTTGGGAGTACCGCCGTAGTTCTGGTTCAGACGATCAGTCTGGTTCGAGACTATCGGTATTTAGGTACATAAATACCCACTGCTAGTATGCACAGAAGACTAGGGTTGAGTTAGCTTAGCTCCACTGGAAAGTTAGAGGGAACGACAACGCATTGTACATTTTTCACGTGGAAACACAGGCGCTGTGTGGTCAGTAAAGCAGCTATTTTTGTGATGTGTTTTTTGGATTAATTTTGTGATTTATATAAAAAAAAAAAAATGGAGTCAAGTGTTGGAAATGAAATGAGTGAGAAGAGACAAACAAAACTTACACCCAAGGCTTTTGAACTTAAATTGGAAAAGCTCCAAGAAGAGCGCCAAGCTAAAGTAAGAAAGATCAAGGGTGTAATAAAAGAAATTAATTGCCTAATGCAAAGTGCTGACAATGCTGAAAGGGTAAAATCATATCTTGAAAATATTTCAAGTTTGTTCATAGAAGCAACTCATCTTCATAGTGTTGTGATTCCTATGCTCCCGCCGGAAGAACAAGAAAACCAAAATACATGGTTTCACAGTGTTGGAGAACATAAGACTGCGTTTGTGGAGGAAGCAAATAAATGGCTGTTTGAAATGCAAGATGTCCCAGATGCACTAGCAGAGGATGCTGTTGCACCATGTTTGGGGTCTGTTTCAAATAACAATGAATATATGGATAACACAGTTGAAGATGACATTAGACCAAGTGACAGTGTATCTAATGTGTCCGGGAGATCAAAGAAATGCAGTACAGGGGTGAGCAAATCTTTGTCCTCTACATCGTCAGCCAGGTGGAGGGCTGAGGCTGAAACAGCTGCTCTTATGGCTCGTCAGAAGCTGCTGAGGGAGAAGCATGCTATGGAGGAACAGCAGGAACAACTGAGGAGAAAAATGGAGGAGCAGCAGGAACAACTGAGGAGAAAAATGGAGGAGCAGCAGGAACAACTGAGGAGAAAAATGGAGGAACAGCAGGAACAACAGGAACAACTGAGGAGGAAAATGGAGGAGCAGCAGGAACTCTTGAGAAGAAAGAAGGAGGAGCTGGATTTAGATATAGAGCTGGCAGCTTCCATGGCTAAGGTGAGCGTGTTAAAAGCTTCAGAAGGGTCTCGTGTGTCACGCAGGTCTGCTAGGTCGGATGGGATGAACTCCTATTTGAAGGAAAGCAAGAGAACGCAGTTAAATGTTGATGCTGCAGCGTTTGTGCCTGAGCTCACCACACAGCCATCGACCATGAGGGCTGAAGATCTTGTTTTGCCCTCAAGTTATGCTGCTGTGAGGCCCAAGACGCACAACAAAATGGAGCTGCCCACTCTGCCCACTGCTGTGACTGGTCTGCCCACTGCTGTGACTGGTCTGCCCACTGCTGTGACTGGTCTGCCCACTGCTGTGACTGGTCTGCCCACTCTGCCCACTGCTAGGATTGGAGCTGGTCTGCATGCATCACCTGAAGGTGCGTTACATCCATCACGTCCTCACCTTCAGCTGGACCCAGCTGCATCTGCAATGGAGAATAATTCGGAGCAGCGTTTTCTCACTGTTTTGGAGAGGCAAAATCAAATAACATCTTTATTGGTTGAACAACAGTCACTTTTCCTCTTACCTAAGCGAGATCTGCAGGTTTTTGATGGAGATCCACTGCAGTACCAAACTTTCATACGAGGATTTGAGCACAACATTGAAGGAAGAACACAGAGTCACAAGGACCGTCTGTATTACCTCGAGCAATATACTAGAGGTCAGCCCAAGGATTTGGTCAGAAGCTGCCAACATCTGCCATCTTCCCATGGATACACCAAGGCAAAGTCATTACTTCTGGAGCATTTTGGTGACCCATTCAAAGTGGCTGCCGCCTACATGGATAAAGTGCTTTTATGGCCAATCATTAAGGCTGAAGACATCAAGGCTTTACAGGCCTACAGTCTGCTGCTGCGTGAATGTTGTAACTCGATGGGAGCCACTGCAAGTGACTTGAACGTGCCTACAAATATGCAGACCATCGTGAAAAAGCTGCCTTATAAGCTGCGGGATCGGTGGAGGAGTGTGGCCTGTGATATTCAGGAGAAGTTCCATCATCGAGCCACATTTCCTAACATTGTGGATTTTGTGGAGAGGCAAGTCAAAATTGCAAGTGACCCGATTTTTGGAAACATACAAGATACACCTGTGACCGGAAGAAAAGACACAAGACTGGTAAAACCTCAGGCTAGCTTAAGAGCTAGAGGCAGTAGTTTTGCCACGACTGTAGCACCTGCCAAGAAGAAATTTGATCCTGGAAACAATAAGGAGAGCTCACATGGTAAAGTGTGCCCGTTTTGTGGAGCTGGACATGGTTTGGATATTTGCCTTCTCTTGGACAAAAGGACACAAAATGAGAAGATGTCTTTTTTGAAGGAAAATAAGATGTGTTTTGGGTGTCTGTGCATTGGGCACATGAGTAAAGATTGCAGAAAACGTTTGTTGTGTAGAGTATGCAATCTTAAGCACCCCACATTGTTGCATATCCACTCCAACGCAAAACAAAAGAGCTCAACTCAGGCTAATGATGGCTCGGAAGTGGCCAGAGAAGGTGTAGTGGTTTCTGTGCAGTCCAGTGGCTTGACTGGGGCCGGTAAACAGGACTGTGCTCTCTCTATTCTGCCTGTCCAGGTGAAGTCCAAAAGGGGACAGGAGACTGTCATTACACATGCATTCTTGGATCCGGGGAGTACTGCCTCATTTTGCACAGAGCGATTAATGAACCGGCTGAATCTGACTGGTAAGAAGCTGGGAATACTCCTCAGAACTATGGGACAAGAAAAGGTGGTGGACAGCTACATGTTGACTGATCTGGAAGTGGCTGGGTTGGATTCTGACACCTTTTGTGGCTTACCCGAGATGTTCACACAAAGGAGCATGCCTGTAAATCGAGGGAACATACCACACTCAAAAGACCTTCAAAGATGGCCACACCTGAGACATATAAGAATCCCAGAGATTGACGCAGATGTAGACCTTCTGATCGGCACTAATGTACCTCAAGCTCTGGAACCGTGGGAGGTGATTCGTGCAGTGGATGGAGGCCCCTATGCTATCAAGACCATCCTGGGTTGGTCTGTGAATGGCCCGCTTCGAGGAGACTGCCAGATCAGTGAACAGTGTTTTCAGCCAGATATCACAGTCAATAGAATCTCTGTGGCGAGGCTTGATGAGCTTTGGGAGAAGCAGCTGAAAGTGGATTTCCCCGAGAGCCTGCAGAATGAGCAGTCTGGTCTGTCAAGGGAAGATCAGCGCTTCATGGAGTTCGTCTTGGAGTCTGCCAAGCTCACTGACGGTCATTACAGCATTGGTTTGCCATTAAGACAAAGATGCCTCAAATTGCCAAACAATAAGACAGTTGCAGTACAGCGTGCATTGGACCTTAAAAAACGTTTAAATAAAGATCCATCCTTTTTCTCTGACTACACCACATTTATGTCGGGAATGCTGGCTAATGGCTTTGCGGAGAGAGTTCCAACTGAGCAGTTGGACCGTTGTGATGGAAGGTTGTGGTACATACCGCACCATGGGGTGTATCACCCGGCAAAGAAAAAACTGCGGGTGGTTTTTGATTGCGGTGCCACATTTCAAGGGACATCTTTGAACTCTCAACTTCTGCAAGGACCAGACCTCAGAAGTTTGCTGGTGGGAGTCCTTGCGAAATTCCGCAAAGAACCTGTGGCGCTCATGGCAGATGTTGAGGCCAGAGTTCATCAGGTCAAGGTGCAAACTGAAGGTGGATTTAAGCTCAATAAATGGATCAGTAACCAACGCACAGTTCTCGCTACTATCCCTCAGGAGGAGCGAGCTACCGAGCCACGGCTTTTATGGCTCGTCAGAGCAGAAGTGAAAGCTACCGACCCACCGCCGAGGCAGACAAGTCGGCGGCAGAGAAACGGTGGCAGCTGATCCAGGAGTCCAAGTTTCTGGGAGGCGACATGGAGCACACTCACTTGGTGAAAGGTCTGGACTTCGCTCTGCTGCAGAAGGTTATCGTGGTGCTGGTGGACGATATGGCACCTCGCAGTGCTTGGATTACAGGAAGAATTGTGACTGCTGTTCCGGATAAAAATGGACTGGTTCGAAGTGTACGGATTAAAACTAAAACAAGCTGTTTGGACAGGCCGATAACCAAAGTCTGCCTTCTGCAGGAAGCAGAAGAGCAGTGAAGACCTTTTTGGATTATTTGGACATTCAGTCATGGACCTCTTTTTTGAACCTTTTTACTTTGACTTGACTTGTATGTTCACTCTGCATTTTGGTGTCTCCTACAAGGTTATGGTGGTGGTGGTGAATTATTACCTTGCAATAATTTGGGGCCGGAATGTAGGAGCCATACATTGATTTTGAGTTGTTTTTCTTTGTATTATTCTATTTCTTGTGTGCACATGCATGACGTCAGCGGAGGCTGTCGCCGGTGTCTGTGGGTGGCACTTTGGGGGTGTTTTTCCTTTAAATGAGCAGGTGAGCTCAGCTGTGATGTGACGAGCTTGGATCATGGCGGCTGGGTGAGCTTGGGGAAAAACTTTTTGTTGACCGTAAACGTAAATGTAAACGTAAGCATAATAATAACTTGCACTGTCAGAGGCATCCTTGCACGGCTTGTGAAATGCATCAAATGAAGTAAGTGTCCTTTTATATACAAGCTTGTGAGATGGAGCAATAAACAACACCATTCGTGCAATAGTTCTGCGTGACGCGTCTTCAGTAGTAAAACCCCATGTCTTAGCCGGCCGCGGCGTTTGTATTGGTTTTTAAGATTTTACGCCGCAATATATAGTTTAGCTAATCTCAGCCGACAGGTTTTCCTTGAATTACTGAAAAGTTACTGAATATTCATATTTAAAAGAAACTAAACTGACACATTTCAAAAGGGGAAAGTAAGGGATGTTTTATATAATTTCACTGGTTCCCAACAGGGGTGTTGTATCGGGTTATCTTATCAAGGCTCAGTAAGGTTTATTTTGTTATTATTTTCAAGGTAACCATTTACTGGAAAATTATTTAAAAAAAAATAGTGATCACTTTTCCTGTATTCTCATATGAAATGGTGGGCAGAGAATTATTATGTCACGACAGAAATGCCCCCTGAGTGGTAAAACGTTCAACTATGATGTTTCTACCAGTTGTGGAGTTGAGAGTAAACCCATATCATCTTGAATTAATTTCTGAAGATCTTGACAGGGATATTTGCAACTTACAAAAGAATCTGTGGACCACTGAAATCAACCCCTAGCAAGAAATCAGGTTTCCTGATATTCATATATTAAATTTCCCCCACCGGGGGATGAATAAGTATTTTTCTATTTCTATTCTATTCTATTCTATTCTATATAGCTTATTTAAATGCTAGAAAAATGAATGAAGTAAAGTCCAAAGGTAATTAAAGCCTGGATGAGCGATTGTGAGGTCTGACTTTTTCCTGGAGAACGATATTATGATGCAAATGTAATACTCTTTTGAACGCATATTGTTTTGAGAAGCAAAAACCTAGTTTTTCATTCACTGGTTTGGGTCAATTGTGTTGAAATACAGGAACAGGTTTGGAGACGTTAAAAAGTGCTGTCAGAATGCTTCACATCTTGAAATAACCTCTCTAAAGTGCACACTTTCTGAGCAGCCAGCAGCCCACGCTGACCCTGACCACCCCTCGTTTGTTCAGATTGCTTCCATCAAGAGCTGATACCACATTAAGCCAAGATGCACGACTAATAGATTTAAGAATTTGTTTATCCCTGCTGATGTTAGCCTTTTGACTAACATCTTGTAATTCCATGTTTCTGCTTGTGCGTCGATAGCTGATGGTGATTATATTTACGGCTGGCTGTGAAGCTAATCATATACGGACGATCATGATTGCCTCGACGTTAATTTAGATTAATTCAAAGACTGGAGACCGTCTCTCACAAAAAACAGTGTGGTTGTCACTTCCAATAGCCTGATATCTTTGAGCAGCTAATGTTTAAATGCCAACAGATTAAGTAGTGTGATAATTTAAAGGTTGCAAAGATAAGGTGGAGGAGGGGAGGGTGCCTGCACATACAGAGCATTTGATCCACATGCTTATCTACACATGCTGCATGCTGTAATTTCTTTTCCTTTTAATTTTCCAAAATGCAGAACAAAGCTTGTCAAAAAAAGGAGCTTTGCTTCTCCTACAAACACAAAACTAAACAAGGTTTAGCTCAGCTGTTTAGCATATTTTCAATTCAATTCAATTTTATTTATATAGCGCCAAATACAACAAATGTCATCTCAAGGCACTTAGATAATAAAGTCCATTTCAAGCCAATTGGAATTCAATTAATTGTAATCATTTAATTGAAGGGGTTTGTAAACAGGTTTAATTTTGTTTTTCATTTAAGAGATTATTCATTTTACGTTATTGGCTGACCTTTTGGGCTGCACGGTGGTGTGGTGGTTAGCACCGTCTCCTCACAGCAGAGGGTTCCAGGTTCTAATCCAGGCTGGTTCTTTCTGTGAGGAGTTTGCATGTTCTCCCCGTGTATACGTGGGTTCTCTCCGGCTTACTCCCACTGTCCAAAAACATGCATGTTAGGTTAACTGGTGTCTATAAAATTGTCCTTAGGAGTGAGTGTGGGGTTGTTTGTCTCTGTGATGGACAGCTGACCTGTCCAGGGTGTTATTACCCCGCCTCTCGCCCAATGACCACTGGGATAGGCTCCAGCCCCCCCGCAACCTGACCGACGGATTCAGCAGGTATAGAAAATGGATGGATACACTCTATCCACACAACTTGAACAATTATATGTGGTTTCTCTGGGTTTACATACTGAGCAGAATATTCCCAGATAACTCCAGAAGTTTTTCTTTGCGTAGACACCCTCTTGTTTTGGTAGTTGATCTTTTTCTTGAAATTTTACTGCATTTTTTCAGGCTGCAGCCTTATGGCTGTCACGACCTGACAGACAGTGGACCCACAGAGCAGACCAGAGGCAGACGTAAAAGGAGTTTATTCCAAGTCGGTACATGGGAAGGCAGTCAGTAAGGCAAAGGTACAAAATCGCTAGGCAAAGGGGTAATCCAGAAAACGGGCAAGGAGTCGGAATAACCAGAAATGCAATCAATATCTCGAGAAGTATAACGCCGGAAAGCTAGCAAAATGCACAGACAATCTGACAAAGACACACTGGGGAGCAAAGGTATAAATAAACAGAACACAGGTGAAAACAATGGGCAATCAGACACAACGGGAGTCAAGAAACCTAAAATGACGCACAACAGGAAGTGAAGGAAAATAAAACAGGAAGCAGACAAGACTATCAAAATAAACCATGAACAGATAACACAGACCCTGACAATGGCGAAGGACATCAGTTAGTAACAGCTCATAGAGAATTATCTGTATTTTGCTTAAAGGGACAGTTCGCCTCTTTTGACATGAAGCTGTATGACATCCCATATTAGCAATATCATTTATAAACATTTATTTATGAACCGAGTTCCAGCCTCGTTTTGGTGTTGATGAAGGTAGTCCGGCTAGTTGGCTGGGGTTTAAAAAATAAAGCGTTTTGCTTCTCAAAACAATATGCGTTCAAAAGAGTAATACATTTGCATCACATTTTGGTTCTCCAGGAAAAAGTCAGACCTCACAATCGCTTGGCCCTATTTTCTCTCCCTTCGTATCACTGCCTGCTGTGTAGACCGTGCAGACCGAAGTGCAGAGCGAGCAGTCCCCTGCTTCCGAGCAGCAAACACTGTAACAGGCGCGGCAGGCGGCAGCAGGCAGTGATACGAAGGGAGAGAAAATAGGGCCAAGAGATGGTGAGGTCTTTTTCCTGGAGAACCATTTTGTGATGCAAATGTATTACTCTGTTGAACGCATATTGTTTTGAGAAGCAAGACGCTTTATTTTTTAAACCCCAGCCAACTAGCCGGACTACCTTCATCAACACCAAAACGAGGCTGGAACTCTGCTCACAGGACGCAGCAGGGGGTAAGAAGATGTTCAGAAATGATGTTGCTGATATGGGATGTCATACAGCTTCATGTCAAAAGAGGCGAACTATCCCTTTAAAGTCTCATAAGAGATTTAAATTGTACAAACAAATGCTCCTGCAACTCAAGTCATTTTATGTATCCTTCCACCCTTTGGCTACTTGGTGAAAAGCTGTAAATTAGAGCAGAACAGGAGGATCACATAACTTGAATGGTCTTTTTTTTTTCTTTGACACACACATACACATGTTGACACACGTTCCTGTCAGGCTTTATTAGACTGCTGTCTGTTGGATTTCCCAGGAAAGCACCGATAATGAGACATATCGAGCATGATTTATGTGTGCGAGTCATTACCATCCTGCTGGTATGTGTGTACTTCAGCATTCATTATAATTACAGGGAAAGGTTAACATGCGTGTTGGAAAGGGGGAATATTTGTGTGCATGTGTGTGACTGAAATTTGACGAGACATCAAACAGCTTAAATCATTTCAGCACCCCAGGTGTCGCTCTCATTATCCACTTACAGCAACCACTGTGTGTGTGAGTGTTGTGTGTTAACGGAGGCAGCTACTCCTCAGAGTTCTTAATCTGAATTATCTGTGAGCAGATCTAAAAACTTAATGGAGATATATCAGCTAACATATATGTTTTATCTTGTGTCAGTGGTTCAATGAAAGGCTGGAGGTGATTCTGGCTTCTATGGTTCGAGGATACGTTCACCATTGTTCTACAGATGTTTACAATAAAGAACTAATGTGTAAAAGCCTTCATCAACTCCTCATTACTTTATTTTCAGACTATTTTCTTTTTTTTTGTTAAGCCACAAAACTCTGACCTCATCTTTCATCATAAAGAAAAGGCTCCTAACTCAAGGGATGAACCAGTGTTGTGTCCACACAGAACAGACAACTTAGCAAAGAAGCCATTTTAAACTGGATCTTTAGGCACTTTGTTCCCAGCAGCCTGTCACAGAGACACATCATTTGTTCCCGTTTCTTTAGCTGCATCTGTGAAAAACAGCTTCATAGTTTCAACGTTTTTGTACATTTACGTTAAAACTGCTTTCAGTTACCAAAACAGTCAAATTTATATAAGAAATTCAGTTTAAAAAAAATCCCAATCCCAAAAAAATTAACGTTATCACGTCTGAAAGTAGAAAAGTAGGAAAAAAACAGACAATAATAAGAATTATATGTTATTCAACATCAAGAAAAAGTAAATAAGATTCTATTTAAAGCTTAAAAAAGGAATATACGATATAATCTAATGACTAATTATGGAACAATTAATATAAATGAAATGATTAAACTGTTTTATGCCACCAGAAATGAATAATCTAGAAGCTCTTTGTGGGTTTTAGACTGGAATTAAGATTTGTTCCCATTTCTTTAGCTGCATGTGTGAAAAACAGCAAAGATAACACAGTGTGACAGACAGAAAACAGGATTTCTGCAGCAACAAGGTGATTCCCAAAGAGCTGTTAGCTGAAAACTTGGCATATCTCAGCATGGTGTGCAGTGTGTCCTTAAAACATTTGAGGAAACTGGACAAGTGGAGGACAGAAGAAGAAGTGTCAGGCCTAAAGAACTATCTACAGCAGATGAACAGGATCTGAAAGTGATGTCCTTAAGAAAGAGGAAAAACTCCAGCAAAGACCTGACACAGGAGCTGAGAGATGCATCTGGACCTTCAGCTGATCCATCTGCTGTTGGCCCAAGCCTCATCAGAAATGGGCTCCATGGAAGGGTGGCTGTCAGGAAGCCGTTCTTAAGGAAGGGAAACAGGGAGAAAAGGCTGAGCTGTGCCAAAGGACACAAGAAGTGGGCTGAAAATCAGTGGCAGCAGGTGTGATGGAGGGATGAATCCTCCCCAGAGCCCGGAGCTCAACATTACTGAAGCAGTGTGGGATCATGTTGGCAGAGAACGCAACAAAAGGCAGCCCACATCCAAAGAAGAGCTTTGGGATGTCCTTCAAGAAGCCTGGAGAACTATTCCTGAAGACTCCTTAAAGCTGCTCAGAACTGAACTAACTCTGGTTCTGCCTCAGATTCTGGGTTTATGTTCATGTTGGAACACGTTTCAGTGAATCACTGCAGCTGTTACCATGGAAACATCTGCAGATATTCACTTTAAAGCTGCTCAGAACTGAACTAACTCTGGTTCTGCCTCAGATTCTGTTATGTTATATATCACCTGTCATATATATTATCCATCCATCCATCCATTCATTCATCCATCCATCCATTCATTCCTCCATCTATCCATTCATTCATCCATCCATCCATCCATTCCTCCATCTATCCATCCATTCATCCATCCATCCATCCATCCATCCATCCATCCCTCCATTCCTCCATCCATTCAACCATCCATCCATTCCTCCATCTATCCATCATCCATCATCCATCCAGCCATCATTCTTTGGGTAATTAAAAGTGTTTTAAATTTGCTACATAATTATATATAACCAACATTCATTTAGTGTTTTTTTCTAATTCTTTTTTTCAATTATTATAATTTTAATCAGACATTCACTTCAAGCAGAAGGAAATAGTTGATTAGATGGGGACTTTGTTCGGTGGCAGATGGATCCACATGCTGCTGTTCTGAATATATGATGCGGCGGGATGTATGTAAATGAAGGAACGTGTCGCACGGCGCTACAATTTTCAGAAAACAATGAGGGTCTGTGGCTCAGAAGATTTATATTAGGCTTCCCCACTAAACAAGGAAAATAACAGCTCCATCCGCTGAGACCGCAGGCCGTGAATGTTTCAGGATCTCCGCGTACACGGCAAATATGGCAATTCATTGTGGGCCAGAGTTCCTTGGAAATTACTTGAGTTTCCATTTAGTTGTGAATATAATAAGACACCATGGAAGCTCAGATTTTATAACCTTCTAACGAAGCTCAAACACAGAGTAAGCTCTAACATTTTCAGAGAATCAGACAATCTGCTTTTCCCCCCGTTCCTCATAATGTTCCAGTAACATTTTTATAATGGGTTCACTTAGTTTCTCACTCACTGCTGCTACCAGCTGCTGGATCAGGGGTTCACTTAGTTTCTCACTCACTGCTGCTACCGGCTGCTGGATCAGGGGTTCACTTAGTTTCTCACTCACTGCTGCTACCAGCTGCTGGATCAGGGGTTCACTTAGTTTCTCACTCACTGCTGCTACCAGCTGCTGGATCAGGGGTTCACTTAGTTTCTCACACATTGCTGCTACCAGCTGCTGGATCAGGGGTTCACTTAGTTTCTCACTCACTGCTGCTACCAGCTGCTGGATCAGGGGTTCACTTAGTTTCTCACTCACTGCTGCTACCGGCTGCTGGATCAGGGGTTCACTTAGTTTCTCACTGCTGCTACCAGCTGCTGGATCAGGGGTTCACTTAGTTTCTCACTGCTGCTACCAGCTGCTGGATCAGGGGTTCACTTAGTTTCTCACTCACTGCTGCTACCAGCTGCTGGATCAGGGATTCACTTAGTTTCTCACTCACTGCTGCTACCAGCTGCTGGATCAGGGGTTCACTTAGTTTCTCACTCACTGCTGCTACCAGCTGCTGGATCAGGGGTTCACTTAGTTTCTCACTCACTGCTGCTACCAGCTGCTGGATCAGGGGTTCACTTAGTTTCTCACTCACTGCTTCTACCAGCTGCTGCATCAGGGGTTCACTTAGTTTCTCACTCACTGCTGCTACCAGCTGCTGGATCAGGGGTTCACTTAGTTTCTCACTCACTGCTGCTACCAGCTGCTGGATCAGGGGTTCACTTAGTTTCTCACTCACTGCTTCTACCAGCTGCTGCATCAGGGGTTCACTTAGTTTCTCACTCACTGCTGCTACCAGCTGCTGGATCAGGGGTTCACTTAGTTTCTCACTCACTGCTGCTACCAGCTGCTGGATCAGGGGTTCACTTAGTTTCTCACACACTGCTGCTACCAGCTGCTGGATCAGGGGTTCACTTAGTTTCTCACTCACTGCTGCTACCAGCTGCTGGATCAGGGGTTCACTTAGTTTCTCACTCACTGCTGCTACCGGCTGCTGGATCGGGGGTTCACTTAGTTTCTCACTCGCTGCTGCTACCAGCTGCTGGATCAGGGGTTCACTTAGTTTCTCACTCACTGCTGCTACCGGCTGCTGGATCAGGGGTTCACTTAGTTTCTCACTCGCTGCTGCTACCAGCTGCTGGATCAATGGTTCACTTAGTTTCTCACTCACTGCTGCTACCAGCTGCTGGATCAGGGGTTCACTTAGTTTCTCACTCACTGCTGCTACCAGCTGCTGGATCAGGGGTTCACTTAGTTTCTCACTCACTGCTGCTACCAGCTGCTGGATCAGGGGTTCACTTAGTTTCTCACTCACTGCTGCTACCGGCTGCTGGATCAGGGGTTCACTTAGTTTCTAGATGTTTTTTTTTTTTATAGACCTGATGATTTTCTGTCATATTTTAATAAGTAAAACTTTATATTTTGTAAAGTTCTGCTTAGATTCAGGACAAAGAACTGATTGGGCAGAGCTCCATAGTTCAGCTGGTTAGTGATGAACGTTCTGCAGTAACCTGATCAATAACTTGATCCCGACCAGATCAAGTAATAGGAGAAGACAGCCGCATTAAAGGCCTGGCAAAGCATCACAAAGCACGAATCAGTCTTTGATGTCCATGGTTTTCAGACTTCAAAGGATTCCCATCAAAGTATCAAAAAAATGTATTTTATATATATTTATGCTAATTAGTCCATTTACATGAATAAAAAAAGTTTGTCATGAGCTGAAAAACTTTAATCTGAACCAGATTTGGCAACTTTCAGCAGCAGAGGTGGGTAGTAACCAGTTACATTTACTTGAGTATGTTTTTGAAAACATTATACTTCTAGGAGTAGTTTTAAATCTCTATACTTTTTACTTTTCCTTGAGTATATGTGTGCAGCAGAAACTGTCCTCTTACTCCGCTACATTAGGCTACAATGAGCTGGTTACTTCTCTTCTTACCTCTTTGGTATTCTACGCCTCATTATTTTTATCCCCCCGCGTACGCCTCATTTTAATGTTTTATTCTGACAGAGAGAGAGACTTCCACCAAAGGCTCTACCACCTGACTGTGTTCCACCAATCAGACGCAGCCGTGCAGTCTGGTCACGTGACCATACTCGATCTCAGCGGCGGGACGGGTTAGCTTTAGCATTAGCAGTCGTAGCAAACAAACAAAGAAACAGATGAAAAGTGTCAGAACCAACGGTGGGAAATGAAGACGCAGACGAGGCCTCATACTGAAAGCATGTTTACCTTACAAAGAGTGAGAAACAGCAGCTACATTATGTGTCTTCTGTGGCAACCAAAACAAACGCACATTTCAGCAGAAACTCAACATCTAACTTGAGGAAACATGTAGCGCTAAGTTTCCTAAACTCGTTTTTTCCCCATGGATAGGTGAATGTTTGTTTTTTAGGTTACATATGGGTTACATATGTTTTAAACATTTCCTAAGTCTCTTTTATTTTTTATTGAAGTTCTTGAATTTACCTGGATTATTTTAATTTAAGCTATTTTGTAATTAATTAATTCATTTTAATTTATTTTATCAATTGGATGAACTCTAATCTGCCTAAAGATGATTATTTAGTATTTTTGTCTGTCTGATTGAATGCTTGTGTTAACAAATAAATCAGAAGTTTACTCAGTACTTGAGTAGTTTTTTCACTAAGCACTTTTTTACTCTTACTCAAGTAATCATTTGGATGATTACTTTTTACTTTTACTTGAGTCATATTATTCTGAAGTAACAGTACGTTTACTTGAGTACAATTTTTGGCTACTCTACCCATCTCTGATCATTTCCAACAACAGCAGGGAGCTATTTTCAAAGGAACACTCCCCCAAAAAAAGAGCTTTCTGCACACTATCTGCACAGCAGCAAACAGCAGGCAGGCAGAGTTGGAGAAGAGATGCAGATGTTTCCCTTGGGCAGCGTAACAAAGCTAAAAAGAGGAATACAAATAATGGACTTGCTTTCCTCATGAGGACACAAACTAATACGAATAAATAAAAATGTTACCATAACTGTTGGAAAATGCTGCCCACAAAAAACTATTGGAGATGTGAAAATGTACAAATGTGACTAGATTACCATGATGAAAGCCACACATTGACAAAAATGGCAAAGAGGGATTTTGATGATGGAGTTGGAGATCCCGGTCTGACATGTTTTTGAGCGGCATTAAGGTGACCGTGAAGGCGGCAGTCTCATCTTTCTCATTAAACAATGCCCCCCCCCCCCCCCCCCCCCCCGGACTCATTTATTCATGTTTATCTTTAAATTCGTCACGCATAGGTGCGGACAGGTACGTGCCTGGTGTGTAGATGCAGGAGGAAAATACATTCAAAAAGCCACCCACTTCATCAAGTGTTGTTCAAATCATTGATTATGAATGACTCATGGTGTAAAAGACTGTTCCTGGATATGCAGATTTGAACTCAATCAAAATGTAAAACAATGGCTGTGTTCGAAACCACATACTGCATACTACATACTTCCATACTACATACTTCCATACTGCATACTACATACTGCATACTATAAACTGCATACTACATACTACATACTTCCATACGGCATACTTCCATATTACATACTTCCTACTACATACTACATACTTCCATACTGCATACTACAAACTGCATACTGCATACTACATACTTCCATATTTCCATACTACATACTCGCATACGGCATACTTCCATACTACATACTTCCTACTACATACTACATACTTCCATACTGCATACTACAAACTGCATACTACATACTGCATACTACATACTGCATACTACATACTACATACTTCCATATTTCCATACTACATACTCGCATACGGCATACTTCCATACTACATACTTCCTACTACATACTTCCATACTTGCAAACTGCATACTTCCATTCTGCATATTCATCGATCAGACAGTATGCAGAGCGTTTACCCACAATGCATTTCTCTCCTGCCCGAGCTGAAATCAGCCGGCCTGAAGATGATTTCTCTTAAGCTATAAACTCTGTAAACTTTAGCAACATTTGAAACATTTTCAGGCGAGAAAGTAGTCGTTTAGATCCCCAACGTGTTGAAAACCTGACAAAATACCGGCTGTTTACAATTTTGTTCCCACGAATTCGGCGCTACTAAAGCTAGCCGCAGTGAGCTAACGCACTTCCGGTTATTTTCACAAAATAAAATACCCGTTGCCTTTTATCATAGGGAAAGCCATTACCATACAATTGGTGCTTTTGTTTTGAAAACAGGAAGTGAACCTACCCTCGTTGTAGCTAGCTTGAAACTGCCGTTTTGACAGGAAATGACGATCGGCGACGTCACGTTACGTTGCATCTTGGGTAGTTTGAGTATGAGTAGTAACCTCATGATGCATACCCAACATTTAGGAGAATCTAGTATGCATCCGGGAACTTCTCGCTTACTCAAACTCACATACTAACTCAAAAAGTTAGTAGGAGTAGTAGGAGAAGTAGGAGAGGTATGCGGTTTCGAACACAGCCCATGTCCCTCTTTTTGTAGGTTTTAAAATGCTCATACCATCACCTCCTGATTCCTGGATATCAGTTCAACCAAACATCCCTCATGCAACCCAATAGTATCAATATGTGGGAATATGTGCGTTTCTGCATGAGTATTCTGCTTTGTGGGTGTGTGCGTGAGACTTTATCTGGTATGTGGAAACAACATCGCTATTCATGCTCAGTGCGGTTGTAGTAATGACCCGTGATGAAAGAGTGGGTCAAAGGTGAGTAAAAAAACTATTTCACAGCTCCGCATCATTCATACGAGGCTGCGAGGACTTCTGGGAATTATGGCCTACAAATGCGCCCCATTGTTCTGCTACTATAGGGCTGAAGACAATGGAAACAACAGGGGATTCAAGTGTTCCATAGCACACAGTAAAAAAAAAAACTGTGTTATCCTCGTACTCGGCTCTCTGAACTTTAACCTTCTTGATTACATCCTCATTTGATTTTTTATATTGATTTTTAAATTTTTTATTATTTGTTTATTTAGTCATTTATTATTATTATTAGTTAGTAGTAGTATTTTTTACTAGAATTGGTATTATTATTGTTGTTGTTAATACAATCATTGTAAATATTAAAAAAAAAATGTTGAGCTACTTGACTAATTTGAATTTCCCCCATTGGGGGATGAATAAAGTATTTTTCTATTTCTGGTCTCCCAGCCACCATCGATGCACTGGATTTCAGGAGATAACGATTAAATGAGCATCTTTGACTCAAATTAAAGTTGCCAAGTGAAGAAAACAAAAGGAGGAATTTGGAAGCCTCCCTCGTGTTGCTGTGCACGCACAGAGGACGGCTGATAGCAGAGCTGCCATTAGCTGTCGATAATGTTTAAGCAGCCTTGGATAAAAACTCACTCTGAAGTCGGCACCTCGAGACCCCGAGTAAATAAGAACGAAAGCCCCTTTCAAGCATGAGCTATGAAACATTTATGGCTTCATCTTTCAGATTTTGTTCACTTTTCTGTAAACGTTCTTCACATCTCATTCATTCATGCCTGATGGAAGAAGCATTTAAAGAACACGACTGGACAATAAATCGTGGACGCGTCCCCGGCACTTTGTCTGACGAGCAGATTTGTCCCCACCACTTTAAAAAAGTAGAGAAAGACAAATGTGGATGTATTGATTTGACCAGTCTGTGCATCATGCATGTAACAGACTACTCTGCTTTCCTAAAAACTATAATTTTATATCATGGCATTCTCCTAACCAAAGACTATTTGATCCGCTCTGCTTTCACTCTCCTTGTATGAATGCGCTTGCGATCAGCCCCCATTAATGAATAGCAACTATGTTGAATCCGCTCCGCTCCCACACACTGCGCTTGCGGTCTGCAGTCTGTTACAGTAACGAGCGATGAAAGACGTCGCTGGTGTTGCAGGTGAAGATTCGTCAGTGTTTATGATGCATATCAGGCGAGATAGACAATGAATGAAAACTTATTTCACAGAGGGGTTGCTGCTCGTTCACTCTTGCCCGTCGTTTCATAGCCTGGCAATGTTTGAAAACTTTGTCAGGGCAAGGGCTGTTTGTAGCCAGGCTACGTCTCCTGATGCGCTCTTGCTTGGTTGAGGTTTGTCTGAGATTTGTTGGTGTGTCAAGGGCTGTGCAATAACCGAAATCGTGTCTTGTACTAAAATGCGGATTTTGAAATACGAATAGGGCCTACTCTTAAGTTTGTCCCAACCAAGGATGTTTCCGACGGCCTGAACAAGACCGCGCAGATGGCTTTTAACTTTTAATATGGGGACAATATCCCGTCAATACGCATCATCTAATGCAATGCCTATTATTTATCATGAAACCTCAATTCGGAAGTAATGGGCTTAGCTTGTACCCAGCACTTTTCAAACCTTACTAAGGTTTATGGCAATTGTCCCCAGCACTTCTGAAATCAAACTGACGCCCATGGATGAAGGTAGTCCGGCTAGTTGGCTGGGGTTTAAAAAATAAAGCGTTTTGCTTCTCAAAACAATATGCGTTCAACAGAGTAATACATTTGCATCACAAAATGGTTCTCCAGGAAAAAGTTAGACCGCACAATCTCTTGTCCCTATTTTCTCTCCCTTCGTATCGACCTTTGGGAAAGGGGATCGACTATTGGAGATCGGAGGAGTAACAAAGAAAGTATAAAGGCACGTTTTCCTTTATGTCTTTTTTAAACACTTGGCATAAAGACATTAAGCACAATGTACCTTTTGACTTTCGTCTCCTGCGTTACTATGGTCGATCCCCTATCGCATAGGCAGGGGTGGCCAACCCGCGGCTCTTTGTCTGGTTTCATGCGGCTCTTACGTTCATATCAAAATTTGTGTTTGTGTTGTTTTTTTTATGTGCGTGTTCGCTTCGTTTGAGTTCAATATGGCAGCAGTCTCCAACCTTTTTTGCTTCATGGACCGGTTTAATGTCAGGCAATATTTTCACGGACCGGCCTTTCAGGTGTGGCGGATAAATACTACAAAATAAAATGATACGACCAACACAGACTCTGTGGTATTTAGTAAATATAATAATAAACTTGAATCCACTGTGTATTTGTATGTAACTTTATTAGCAGCGTCCTCCTGACTTAACATCCTTTCTGGTCGCTATGGATAGCTTAAACATGTCTTCAAAATGCCGCTTTCTTTTTCTTATTGGTCACAGCCTCTTCTTCTGTCTCCTCATGGGAAGAAGCTTTCCAAACACGTCTGTTTTTGACTCATTTTGCTCGGTTCGTGGGTTTAATATCAGCGTTGATGCGTCACGTGACCGAGACGAGAGCGAGTCAAGAACAGACGGATGTAACGGACAGAATTCGGTCATCAAAATGTGGCTCTTTGTGGTAACACAGTAAAAAAATGCGGCTCTTAGTCTCTGACCGGTTGGCCACCCCTGGCATTGGGCCTATCCCACACAGGTGGAGACCCCCTAGTGGCCTGGCGAACTTCCGTCGTGTTTTTCTCTCTTGTGTTTTGGCGTTTGCGTCGCTATGCTCCTGTCGTTTTATGTGATTGCCGCATATTTCTCTTGCAGCGTTTTACTGTTGGATTTGTTTTGCCGTTTGCACGTATCGGCCACCGTACTAACCCTAACCAGATCATGTTTTTAAAAAAGTGACAACATTTTGCTGTAAAGGGTAACAACTTGGACAGAAGCAGTTCAACATCTGGGGTGCAGAGACGCTCCTTGTCAGCGACATGTCCATGATTAAGCCTGATTTATGGTCGTCTACAGAGACGCTTTTCGTCGATTGCGTGCGTCGGCCAACATTCCTATCTATCCGTCGAGGAGACGGAGACTCGCGGGTTGTGATTGGTCGGCTAACAACATCATTTCCTGAATCACTTTCCCGGTTTAGCTCCTTCCTCTCAGAACAACAACACCGCCATTTCTGAAAGAGTTTACTGTGTGCCGGTCAACATTTGGTCAGAATTATTTGCATTTCAACATCAACAAGCTCCGACTCCAACAACAGTCTTTCTCTCTCGGCCGCCATCGTTCACTGTGAGGAGGAACGGAGCCGTAAGGTGAACAACCAATCAAACACTTTCACCATAGACGTCGCCAGATTGGGTCGTCTAACATAGCGCCACCTACTGATCTGGAGGTGAACTGCCTTGGATATCTGACAGCCCGACGGAGAACTTCGAAAGGTTTAAGGCTCTAGCATGGTTGCTGCGTCTGCTAGCGCGAGCGGTGTTGATGACGTCCCGATTTCGTGATGG
Source organism: Odontesthes bonariensis (assembly GCF_027942865.1). Classification (NCBI taxonomy): domain Eukaryota; kingdom Metazoa; phylum Chordata; class Actinopteri; order Atheriniformes; family Atherinopsidae; genus Odontesthes; species Odontesthes bonariensis. Next base: position 36,460,188 of record NC_134518.1, read on the forward strand.
CTATATATAGTGGCGCAAGTCGATGCGCCAGTAGTTGCAATTTTCTCCGTCACAGAGGTGGCGCTGCTACGTGAAGGTTACCGCTAACTACAACCACGAAAGTCGAGAAGAAAACAATGAAGAGCAGGAATACTGTCATCCATGATGCTGCTGCAGTATTCAGATAATTTAATTTTTTTAATTCAGTTAAAAGAGGGGATGGTCTGAAGCCCCCGGCATCACCACTTGGAGTCTCTGCCCTCTTTTTGCCTTCACGTATCTGTCCCGTAGCTTCTTCCACACATTCTTACAGAACTCTCCCACTTTCCCCAAAGTTCTGCCAATCTCTGTCCACCAGTTTTGGGAGTTTACGTTGGTCCCTGTGCTGTTTCCCTGCAGTTTCGTACAGCTGCCTGTACAAACGCACCTCCTGACTGAGCCTGGTCTCACATCGGTCCGTCCGGTTCGTCGTTCTCGGTGCCGCCAAGTTACAAAAATCGACTGGTGCACGACAACGCGCTGCGCCATCTTTTCAAGGCAAGCGCCATTAAGGATGGGAATTGATAAGATTTTTGCGATGCCAATTCCATTTTCGATTCTGCTTAACGATTCAGTTCTTTATTGGTTCCCTTATCGATTCTCATTTGGAGAAAAAGGACAACAAACCGGTCGATCAGCATCAACTTTGTTTAGTTTAGAAGTAACACGAGTCATGACCTCACAAACCCAACAACGGTGAGGTCCACATTGGTCTATCATGGCCTGGGTAATTTAACTCTTCCTGCTCTGGTGAAAGGAGAAGCTGGAGGTAGAGGTGAACTGGGGGTAGTACCACCAGCCTCTGGCTCTGAGCCAGTCAGGCTCTGTCTCTCATGATTTCATCTAAATGTAATGCCTGAGAAGGCATTCATTTAACCTTAACCGTTACTAACAGCAGCTTTTACAATGAGGCAAATGGCGCTAACATGATAGGCAGTGTTTGTTAGTTAGTTACCTGCAGTGTTAGCTAAGGACATGCTAACGTTGCTAACGCTGCTAACGCTGCTAACGTTGCAGGGTTCAGATTCACCAACGTTAGTCCGGAGCAGATCGAAAACGCGACATTCATTCATAGTTATTGCATGTTGGTAGTATTTCCTCCCTTTGGTGAAATATTCACTTTACAAGTTGCCCTGTTGTCATCTTTTTTAGGGATGTGTAATCAAACTTTCGAGCGTTTGTACCGCTTGGGCGCCATGTTTACTGTTGGCTGCTGGCTGCGCTGGACTCGCCACGCAACGTTGCGTGGTGACGTCATTCGCGCCCACTGGAACCGATAAGGGAATCGTTTGCAAAATTGCCAAACGATTCCAAGGAATTGAAACACTGGGAACCGCTTCTCAACAAGAACCGATTCCCATCCCTAAGCGCCAGGCCTGAAACGTCATTTTGACATCACGGTCCGCCACCGCCGTGAGCGACGCGTGTAAATCCGGCTTTAGTGACCACGGAGTCGGATTGACGGATAGCGACGGAGAAACAGACCGAGGCCCTAACAGCATCTGTCGTTAAACAGCTCTGTGATCCTCCTCCTTTCCTGTTAGCGCTCTGTCTGCAGTCTCTGTCTGCCCGGATAAAGCTGAGCAGAGAGCTGTTAGAGCTGTTCCTGCAGCCAGGTCTCAGAGAAAAAAAATCATATTGCCTTCCTGACATTCTTCCCACCTTCGATGGGGTCGAGAGGTTTGTCCATTCTATCCACCAGTGATTTCTCATTTCCCATGATGATCAGGGGAAGAAATGGTTTAAACCCCCCCTTTTTTCCCCCCCATCTTGTCCCTGCTCTGCGTCAGCCGTCTCAAACTATAGTTTATTCATATTTTCGTGTGCTATGACTTTACCCTGCGTCTTCCTGTCTGCATCCCAGTAAATTCATTAAATTATTAACAAATTCAGTCAACATATCAAAAAGTAAAAGATGACTTACAGAGTTCTTTGATTTGAACATGAAGCCTCAATAGGACCATGAATTTTCTTGATTTGTATTTTTTTTTTTTTTCAGCACAGCCAGCTGCTGGTCACCACATTTCCATTTCTCCTCCTCAGGGGCATCACTGTGCTGCTGTTTGAGTGAAGTTGTGGAGCGAATGCCTCGGGGTCTGAATAATCCTCTCACCACACGCTGCTTCTGAACGTGCACTGAAACCCACGCTGAAGCTATCTGTGCGTGATAGGATGGAATATGTTAATAACAAACAACCAGTCTGAGGCTGTTTGTCTTTGTGCATGTTTCTTCTTGACGGATGAGGCTTCCTGTTTCTCACACAGGAGTGCGTCTCCCACCAATCAACAATCTCCTACAGTAAAAAGCTCTCTTCACAGGGTCTGGTCAGCTGCATTTTCACATTCTCGAGTTGCGACTGCATTCACTGGAAAAAATCTAAATCTTACAAAGTCCATTTGTCTCATTGAGTATCTCATTACACTTGATATAAGACACAATTGCCTAACAAGTACCATTTCAGCCAGATAGACTTGTTTGAAGACAATACATCTTGAATATTTTGTTAAGTGAAAAAGTCTCAAAAACATTTTGTTTTGAGTCATATTTCACATGAAACAAGCTTTTTTTTCACTTGAAGAGGTTTTTAAGCTAATTTCAAGATCACTTTTAACTCAAAAGTCCTAAATATCACATTTTATTTAAAAAAAATCTTAACAAGCTGATTTTCACTAGTTCCATTGGCAGATTTTTTTTGCTTATTTCAAGCAAAAACGTCTTTTTTTTGTTGTTTTTCTTACTTATTTTTGCAGGGGCATTTTTTCCAGTGTTACACAAAGTGAAAGTCCTCACTCACAGTGGAGGCTCGAGTGTTTCAAGCACCAACAAAGTGAATGTCAGACGGGAGAGACGAGTGTTTGCTTGGCTTGGATGAAAATCCAAAGACGTGCTGAATGTCGCGTTTGATGTGGAAATGAATGATTCACTTTCTCTGGCTCCATCTCGTCTTTTTTACACCCATTTCCCACCTTAGTCCTCCTCCTCTGTTTTGGACTAATGCCAGTGGTCCAGATCCATCTCCTTGTTTAGCTCTGCTTGTGTTATTTATAGCTCTCCTAAATGAATTTCTGTGCTTTTTGTGGTTCAATTGGAGTAAACATGGAGACTAAACACGACAGGCGCACGGTATATTTTACTGTTGCTCGTTTTTAATCATTTTAATTATTTTATTTGTTTCTCTTTATATTCTTTTATGTATTTTTAATGCTTCTTCCACTCCCTGCTGCAATGCTTTTATTTTATGTAAAGCTACCACTGATGCACTAAACGAAACACATTTCGCTCAACAAAAGTCAAATTTATTTGTAGCACGTTTCATGTACAAAACAATTCAAAGTGCAGTAGAGATTAAACTTTCACCAAATGGAGACATTTTTAAATCCAGGTTAAAAACATTTCTGTTCTCATGTGTCTATGCATGAAATCTGCACGATATCTTTGAACTTATCTGGACTGTTGCCTGTTTTTAAATTCATTTAAATGATTTTATTTGTTTCTCTTTATATTCTTTTATCTTTTTTTAATGCTTCTTCCACTCCCTGCTGCAATGCTTTTATTTTATGTGAAGCACTTTGAACTGTTCTGTACATGAAATGTGCTACAAATAAACTTGACAAAAAAGTAGACGTTATTTCTAACTGCTTTCATTGATCTTTTGTCACCTGAACTTTATCTAGATGGAGTTGAAAAGCTCTCGAAATGAGACGGCCTCTGAGTAAGCACACGGAAAGATGTGATTATGTTTGTTATGTGCTGCACAACATTCTTTGGATCTGCCCCAGCATGTCTCGCATCGTCCTGCAGATATAGATCCTTCTCTTTTGAAATATGTTGCTGTATAGATATCTGTGATTTTTTGCAGTCATTAAAGTCGAATGTAAAGCCTGAACTTTTCAGGCCACACATCACAGAAAGTGGTTCATGATGGACTCCAAGGGTCCTGAACGCTGTGCAAGTTGTTAAAGTTTAAGATGAGAAGGTCTAAGAGAGAGCTAGAGGGTTTTATGGATCAAACTCAATCAATAGCTTAAGGAGCTGCACCACAGCTCTATTCATACAGCTTCTAATGCTGCAGTGGATTGCAGCTTTTCATGAAATATGGAAGTAAAAAAAAAAAAAACCTCCTGTTTTTCTTTTATTTGTGAAAGACGAGGTAAGAAATACTTGATGAGAGATTGCCCTGGGTTAGCTCAGAAGCCCGGAGCTTCATTTAATTTGTATTCATATCCAACAAAAACTAACATCAGGGCACTCAAAGCAACAAATCCCTCCGGCAGAGAGGAAAAATAGGAAGAAATGTTGTTTAACTGGACCAAAATGAGGGTGAAATATCATCCGCCTCAAAGTTTAGACGGGTTGATCAGGCCAATAACTGTAAATCAGAAACGTGCTGCTCCTGATTCTGCAAGTTAAATTAAAAGCATAAACTACAGCAGACAGACACAACGTTAATAGAATAGAAATAGAAGAATAGAAAAATACTTTATTCATCCCCCAATGGGGTGGGTAGAGTAGCCAAAAATTGTACTCAAGTAAAAGTACTGTTACTTCAGAATAATATGACTCAAGTAAAAGTAAAAAGTATTCATCCAAATAATTACTTGAGTAAGAGTAAAAAAGTGCTCGGTGAAAAAACTACTCGAGTACTGAGTAACTGTTGAGTAACGTCTGATTTATTTGTTAACACAAGCATTCAATCAGACAGACAAAAATACTAAATAATCATCTTTAGGCAAATTAGAGTTCATCCAATTGATAAAATAAAATAAAATTAGTTAATTAATTACAAAATAGCTTAAATTAAAATAATCCAGGTAAATTCAAGAACTTCAATAAAAAATAAAAGAGACTTAGGAAATGTTTAAAACATATGTAACCCATATGTAACCTAAAAAACAAACATTCACCTATCCATGGGGGGAAAAACGAGTTTAGGAAACTTAGCGCTACATGTTTCCTCAAGTTAGATGCTGAGTTTCTGCTGAAATGTGCGTTTGTTTTGGTTGACACAGAAGACACATAATGTAGCTGCTGTTTCTCACTCTTTGTAAGGTAAACATGCTTTCAGTATGAGGCCTCGTCTGCGTCTTCATTTCCCACCGTTGGTTCTGACATTTTTCACCTGTTTCTTTGTTTGTTTGCTACGACCGCTAATGCTAAAGCTAACCCGTCCCGCCGCTGAGATCGAGTACGGTCACGTGACCAGACTGCGCGGCTGCGTCTGATTGGTGGAACACAGTCAGGTGGTAGAGCCTTTGGTGGAAGTCTCTCTCTCTGTCAGAATAAAACATTAAAATGAGGCGTACGCGGGGGGATAAAAATAATGAGGCGTAGAATACCAAAGAGGTAAGAAGAAAAGTAACCAGCTCATTGTAGCCTAATGTAGCGGAGTAAGAGGACAGTTTCTGCTGCACACATCTACTCAAGGAAAAGTAAAAAGTATAGAGATTTAAAACTACTCCTAGAAGCATAATGTTTTCAAAAACATACTTAAGTAAATGTAACTCGTTACTACCCACCTCTGTGAATGAGTTATAAATGCTCGTAGAAAGACGGCGTAGAGGAGAGGAGCTCAGTGCATCATGGGAGGTCCCCACAGCCGCCTGCACCTGCAGCACGAAATGAAAGAATAACCTGAATTATCTTTAACTTCAGCTTTCTTTAAAAAAAAGGACATTTTTAAGCCCGATGTTAAAGTTAAAGAGGGTGTTCTGAAGATGTTCTGTCAAGTTTTATGAGCGATATCTAACTTTTTGGGATGTGTGACGATGCCAGATTGAACAGTGGACATTAAGCTGGAATACACATGGAAACGTGGGAAGCTAATCAAATGCTAATGAGCGTTTTATGTTTCCAAAGAACTAAAGCCTGAATTTAACCGAGAATAGAACAGAAACAACGTCTTTAATAGACAAGATGATGCAACCATTACTTCGAAAGGAGAATTAATTTATTGTTTTAGATTACGAAGACCAGAGGACAGTTTTCCACTTCAACTTCAAAGATGTGCCTTTCAGACCTGGAACTGCACAAATACTGATAAACAGGAGACAGAAGACCCCCAGGTTTAAGAGATTTTAAATTAAAAATGTGCAAAAAAAGAGCTCAGGTCGTCAGAGAGTGGCTGTTTCTGGGATTCAAGTAATTTTTTTGAACATTTTAGCATCAGATTGAACTAAAACGTCTAATTTCTAACAACATTTTGTTTAATTTCTAATTAGATTAAACGTTTTGTAATCTGTTTCTATTTTAATTTTCTTATTTCTTTTGGAAGTGTGAAAACAACATTCCTGTTTTATTTGGACTTTGCACATATATTCATAAAACTTCGTTCTTTATTACAGACTAAAGGGAAGAAATCCAGATGTGATTTCAGCCTGAAGCTACACCACATCCCAAATGTGCGAATGTTTGTTTCTGACCAAAAGCTACAGATAAAAACAACGCTCCGGGCCAACATGAGGCACCCTCCGAGTACCAAAAGATCAATAATTCATGTACCGTATGTACAAGATAATTACAACTGGGAATAACCTGGTGATTTACGATGCTCGATATCAAGCCCAACAGCAACTAATCTGATTCCAAATCAATTGGACGAGATCAAAAGCAACTAAATGTCGTACCCTTCTCCATGTTTGGTGGATCCGCCGATTACTTTATTTTCCTGTTCCACAGCAGACAGCAACAAACTTTTACAGAATAAAAGCCTGTGAGAAACAGACTTTTACAATAATAAAATAAATGATAAAACAGGGGTGGTCCCCCCCAATTTAAAAAAAACAACAAAAAAACAGCGTTAATGCGTGATAAAATATTTATCGGTATTAAATAATTAGCGAGTTAACGCGATAATAATGAGTTAACTCGTCCAGTCCTACTACTGTACTACTTTGCTACCCATAAGACTGCTTGCATTAGGATAGGCAATGAAAGGCACTTGGTTATGATGAGGAAATCGTCTCTGACAGGCATTAGGATACACATTACGTTACATTACATCACATTACGGTCATTCTGCAGACGCTTTTATCCAAAGCGACTTACAATAAGTGTGTTCCACATCGGTAGGCAGAAGAACTTCAGCTCACAAGAAATCATAAGTGCATTTCCTTCCAAAACCAAACAGCTAGAGGCCGCAGAGCGAAGTGGTCGGGCGGGGGTGTAGGGCTGGACCACAGCCTGGAGGAATGAAGGAGCTGCTCCTTCCACTGCCCTGTAAGCCAGCACCAGAGTCTGAAACTGGATGCTGCAGCTACAGGGAGCCGGTGTAGAGAGCGGAGAAGGGGAGTGGTGTTGAAGAACTTGGGGAGGTTGAACACCAGACGAGCAGCAGCTTTCTGAACCAGCTCCAGAGGTCTGATGGCAGAAGTGAATGAAATAAGGTTTTTGGTTTGCAATCGTGAGAGAATCCATTTTGTCAGGCTCCAAGCTAAGTTTGGACCAATCAGAGTGTTCAACAAAAAGGGAATACTCTATTCACTGCCTCCAAATACATGTGATCTATATTTATGAGTCCCATCATGTCTCAGAGATATAAAATCCCATTCCCCCCCCCTAAAAAACCAAAACAAATGTCACCTTTGGTCAAATGTCACCAAAGCTGGTTGAAACAGGCCATAATGTGTGATAAGATAAAGCCGACTGGCTTTCCTTCTACCTCATGATTAATCTATGGCGAGCTCTGCTGCCAGCACCGATAAAGAGTTCAAGCATTATTGACTCATCCTTGTTCTCGATTCATTTTTAATCCTTGCCTTGAGGTGAAACCAGAGCAGAGAGTTCGTGGTGTTCTTTGATGACAACTTGTCTCGTTCACGTATGAATTATTTGAATTATGTAAACTTATTGGCAGAGCTCAGGTCTGCTGGATGCGTGGGGAGAGTGGTGCATTGTCTCATTCTGTCTTTGTGTCCTGTTTCCAGCATCTGAGCCAGATATGTACGCTGCCTTTATCTTGTTTTCCCACATGGCTTTATGGCATCTGCTCCACAGCTCCGTTGGGTAACTTATTTCGCTCTCAAACTTATTCTTTGCATGTTGCAGAAAGCATTCCCCTTCAGACTCCAGAGGGGGAACAACAGCTACACAGTCACTGCAACATGTCGAGCAGCTTCACACCTCTGGGTCAGTGGCCTGTATTATGTTAACTCCAAGCAAATGCAGTGAGCGACGCAGGGTACATAATCTATTCAGGGATTTCTCTTTTTCAGATGTGCTCAGCTGAGTTCCATTCTGCTCTTCAGACGTATTACTGACTTTGCCATATGAGTTCTCTGCATTTTGACAGCTCCGAGCCTTTTCTGCCAACCCAGAACAGCACATGCTGTCAGGCTGAGGTGTTCAACGACTTTCACTTTCTTCTGGTCAAATTTGAGAATGGAGTTAAGTTGACCAATGGAGGAGGAAGACAACAGGAAATCCTACTTTTCTCCATCAAAACACAGTCAATTTTTCAAAATGTATCAATTATTCCCAAATTCAGTTAATGTCCTTCAGTGTCCTTCTATTTAATTTAATTTAACAAAAACATTTTTTTATGTTATCAATCTCTCACACCATTGTGGAGGAATTCTGTCCCACTCGTAAGATTCGGCCACAGCATATTAGTTCCCAGAGGAGTTCATGGTGGACTCAATGGCTGCGAGGTGCCCAGGTCCTGTGGCTGCAGAACCAGCCCAGATCATCAGCCCTCCACCGCCGTGCTTGACAGCTGGTGTGAGGTGTTTGTGCTGATATGCTGTGTGTGCTGTCATGACCTTTAACCTTTAACATGCTAACTGAGGCCTGCAGAATCTGAGATTTTTATCCCTAAAAATCAATGTTGTTGCTGATCATTGACATATCCCAGACCATAATTATCCCTACTCAATAATTCCACTTTGCATTCCATATTTGAAAATACTGGCACCTAAAGGCTTAAAATTTGGGCTAAAAAGTTCAAATTGACATCTAAAGGGTTAATTTTTTGAAAATAATTGAAAACTTGGTAGTTATGATCAGAACTGAAGTGGAATAAAAGATTTATGAAAAAAATACTAATATATGGTGTTTTTAGGTCGTTTTAAAAGGGGACAAAAGTGTCCCTTTACAGAAATTAAGGAGTTTTTTTTTCTACACAATGAAAAATTGCATTGTATATGACGTGTATTTGAAATTCGAAAAAATTGTCAAAAATGCACAACTGGACCAAATATGTGAAATTAGAGGAGAAAGTACACCCCAGGTGGAGAAAAATGTCCCCTATCAGGGATCAGGGTTAAACACAGCAAATAAAAAGTGTGTAACCTGAACGTAAATGCCTTTTTGAAGACAAGGAAGCTTTCAATTGTTTTCCACCAGATGCTTTACAAGATGATTTTCAAGAGCCTTGTTTGTGGATAAAAGTCTAGAAGGACGTTTGAAGCACTTTCGGTTGTTTGCAATTGCTTTGAGACTTCAGGGCTTTGAAAGATTGAGAGTATTTGCCAAAGAGCTCGCAGCAAAACTGCAGTCAGGGGAAAAGAAGGAAAGGAGGTGCATAATGTCACGATTACAGGGAGCCTGGAGGACTTACTTGGATATGTCTGTGGTGCAGACCACTTTAAACTTCAGCTCTCATTTCTACATTTGGCAAAACAAAGCTCTGTGAGATTAGCAAACACATACTTTTAGGAAGCTTGGCAGATTTCGTGTGTGTGTTGGAATAAGACAAAAGTTTATGCTTAAGGCTTGGGAAATTAAATGTGAATAAAATTGGCCTGAATGCAATCTCAAAGCACAGTAGGTAGGTGTAAGCAAAGCTAAGGAGATTGATGGAGACACAAAGAACAAATGCAAAGCTAGTGGAATGTCTGCAGGAGAGTGTGGAGCAGGTTTAACTCTCTGTCAGATTGTGAAACTATGAAAGATGCTCTCTGCAGGAAGGTTGTTTTAGTCTTTATTGGCCTCCTGCAGGGACGGAGAAATAAAACGGGCACAAAGTATTGATGGTGTGTATATTTCCACAGCTTTGTAACATCACAAACAAGAGACTGCTGCTAGCATGGAGCATGCAGAATAAAATAAATATATATATATAAGAGAATAAATGAGAAAAATGAGAATATATTGTGCATTTTACCTTAGTGTACAACAGTAGAAGTCCGGATTAGGACTCAGAGTTGAGCAGGCGGATGGCTCGAGGAAGGATTTCTTCTTCATCCTCTTAGTCTTCGTCCTCAGGCAGCGGAAACGCCGACCATGTTGGTGGCGAGATAAGAGAGCGCCCGCCCGGGTGGTTTAAGGATCTTCTCGACCTACGCTGCAGCCAAACACTTTTCAATGTGTCGCCTTTAAAATCTTAAATTCAATCATTTTATTCCATTTCTTTAAAACGATATTAAGTTTTAAAGAATAATGTTATTAAGCCAAAATCCCCTCTTCTGTTGCTACTCATAACTTTTTCCCAGAGACAGGTGTATATTATAGGGCTGAGCGAGTTAACTCGTTATTATCGAGTTAAGGGATCAGATATTTTATCGTGCATTAACGCAGGTTTTTTATTATTTATTTTACTATTGTAAAAGTCTGTTGCTCACAGGCTTTTATTTTTGTAAAAGTCTGTTGCTCACAGGCTTTTATTTTGTAAAAGTCTGCTGCTGTCTGCTGTGGAACAGGAAAAGAAAGTAATCGGCGGATCCACCAAACATGGAGAAGGGTACGGAACTTTTACTCGGCCATTTTCATTTTAAAGTTCTTCCAGACGGCGGAGTCGACAGAACCAAAGTCATCTGTAAACACTGCCAAGTTGAATTGTCTTCTCAGCGTAGTAGTTCCAGTCTAAAATATCACTTAAAGGCAAAACACACAACTGATAGCAGCAAGTCATTCAAGGAAACAGACAGTGGAGCGAGGCTTCTACATAAAAACTACAGAAAGATGCTGATGTTAAAAGTGTGTTTGCACAACAAATGTTATGGCACTTTCATTCATATGGCAGCACATTTAAAATAAAGCTAAATGCTAAAAGCTATACACTACTTTTGGATTCATTTTGGGATTCTGCATACAAATGAGATTAATCGTGATTAAATAGATTAAACATTTTAATCGTTGCCCAGCCCTATACAGTAGTAAAAAAAAAAAAACTAGATATATTGGGTACCAGATACCTAAACCACCTCAGCTGACTCCTTTTATTGTGGAGGAGCAGTGGCTCCACTACGAGCTCCCCTCAGAGCCCAGCTTCCATCTGAGGCCACATTTACACATAGCCGGGTATTTAGAGAAACGGATACCCCCCCCCCCCCCCCCCTCCGTTTTCAATTATAACATCATGCACACAACATAGTTTTCAAAAAACTTTTCATTTACATCAACCCGCATAAATATGCCGCTCCTCCGGGAGGACGACTTCTTTCTCGAAGTTTTCCCACCAGACCGCGGTTCGCTAGCCTGACTACGTCATACTCACGATTCTAGTCAGAATGTGAGTCTGATACCGCTCAATAGAGATTTGGGTATGGGGCGTGTTTCAACCGAACCAGGAGAAAAAATGCCTCTTCGCTCAATTGGACAGACCTAAAACCAATCAGAGCAACGTCGTATGTGACGTAGATTAAGCAACACACACTTGTTGTAGGAAGGACGGCAAAAACATCTTTTCTATCGATAAAAGCCTTTATCACGTTCATCTGTTCGTCTTTCAAAATGAATGCAATGTGGAGATCCTGTAGAACAGACTCGATGGCAGAATCTACACACCCTAGCTCTCCAGCGGCAGCCGTGTTCAGCTCTTTAGTGACGTAGTCGATAATGTCCCTGTTGATCATCTGTCCATCATCGTATAAAGCCCGCCCTGGCAATCTGATTGGTCCGACCAATTCTTGGTCGGGCATAATGATTTCCCAACTGAGCAGAGCCAGACCGAACTTCCCGACCAAAACTTTTATGGGCGGGGCTAAGTTCGGCTGGCACCCAGGCTAGCGGTTCGCCCAGGTCGGATCCAAAACCGGCGGCGGCGACGTTGGTAGGCAATGCACCTACGTCTTGGAAGGGAAGGATGCAGTAAAAATGCTGACCTCCGCGCAATCCTTCGCCTCTGCTCCTCCATGTAGAGCAGTTGTTGCACATGCAATAAGGCCAGAATCGTTTGCACAAACGTAAAAATGAGTAGAACTTTAACATCATCTATGATAATCCTGATCAGTAGCCAAACAAACTGTAAACATAAGGCGCTCGCATGACGTTAGGCATTTTCTGGCGCATAATGTGACGTTTAAGAACCTAAAACGCCGTTTCTCCCAGGTGACACGGCAACACATAACCGGCGTTATCAGAAATCTCCACTTTGGCCGGAGGTTTTAGAAATAATCGTTTTCTGTGATAAAAACGGGGTTTTGGTGTAAATGAGAGGCCAAACCGCAGGAAAATATCTGCGTCTTCCTATCGTGTAAACGGGGCCTGGCCGCTTCACACTCGGTTGAATCTGGTTTAGGAATATGGAAAATATGTGGTTTGAGCAGCTTGGCTTCGCTTGTAAAACAACAATAAATCCAGAGTTTGACTCCCATCCGAGTGAGGGATGGAGTTTTAACACTATATGTGCCTTTTACCACATGCTGGGGTATTAAGAAGATGTGCACAAGTGTTTGTGTTGGAGCAGGCCGGTTCAACAGGAACCCTTTCACACTGGGAGGGACACTGCCTCCAACAGATGTCACTGAGAAGCACATGTGGTGAAGCTCTTAACCTGCAGGTAGTGACGTAGCTATTGAGTGATTAGTATATAAAAGGTATTATCAAGGGCAGAGACAATAGAAAGTACAACTTTAAAGATTGAATACATTTGGGAGTAGTTGTACAGCAGGATTTCTGTGAATTCAGATATTAATATATGCACTTTTGAGTAAGGTTTGAGTACAAACCTCCAGAAACAATCAGTGGGGTCACATGGCTCTGAAAGGATCGGATTATTGGCTAAATTACAATCAGACTGAGTTATTAAGTGCATGTAGACACCTTAAAGGTGGGGTAGGGGATCTTTTTCTGGAGCATTTTTTTACATATTGCTTGAAATACTCTTCACACCCCCATTGCAACCAATTAATTAAAAGTTTTGACACAAATATGAAAAGTTTTAGTGGCCTCTAGAACGAACAATCCAGGAAAAACAGTATTCAATCATACTGAACGGACCGTTAACGATGATTGGATTCTGATGCCGTCTATCAAACTGCAACCTGCTCCTCCCTCCCCCTCCTTCCCCCTGTGCGCGTACCCTGCTCCGTGAACGAATTACGCATCCAGAAGCTTGGCAGGAAGCTAAACTAGAGCCAGCTTGGCTAGCACCTAGCATTATTAAACGGTTCATTATGATGTTGAAAGGTATTTTCTTACCTGTGAATCCGCCATGAGAAAAAGTTAGCAAAAGTTAGCCAAACCAATCGATGTTTGCTGTCAGAACAGCGTGAACAAGCCATGCGCGTACATGTACTCTAGAGGCGTGGCTTCGGGGGGAAAGTCTGAAGAAAGGGGTTGGGACTTTTGACCTGTGTATTTTCAAAATGCAGCTTCGCTTGGCAGCTCCCAAGCTATGGAATGACCTTCCTTTGGACATAAGACAGGCCTCTTCTCTTGCTGTTTTTAAATCCCTTCTGAAGACCCATTTTTCTTTGGCCTTTGGCACAATCTGAGATGTTTGACTTTGTTTTATTGTGTTTAGATTTTAATTACTTTAGTACTGCTTTTATACTTGACCTTTCTATGATATGATTGTATTGTATTTTATGATTGTGTATAGCACTTTGGTCCTGTGGGTGTATAAAGTGCTTTATAAATAAAGTTGGTATGGTATGGTATGGTGCCCTTGCTCAACTCATTCTTATTGTAATTTAGCCAATAATCTGATCCTTTCAGAGCCATGTGACCCCACTGAGTAAAAAAAAAATTCTGCTTTCATATGAAACCAGGACATTGTAGATGGGAAACTAAAGGCCCTTGTTTGCCCTTGGAAAGGGTTTGATGATAGTTTAAAGCAGTATCACCTTGCTGGCTCGGTCCAAAAGGACATGCCAGAGAGGAAGTGATCGAGGGACCAGAGACAGAGGATCACCTCCACTGCCTGATGAAAATGTCATTAGCCAGAGGCCGATGCAGAAAGAGAGGTAGAAGCAAGACAGTGGGCCCACTTCAGCGTGCCTGGCAGCACAGCATTGCTTCAAAGTTACTGAATCCTGTTGGAACTTTCTGTATTTCTCTTGAAATATGACCAAAAACATAATCACATTTCTGGAAGTGTTCCTGGGCCCATGCAGTTAATTCCATTACAGATTCATTTTCTCTTTTAAAGCAGTGCTGCCTGGGGGCCAAAATGCCCCCGGGCATCCAACACCGATGTTTGGCCGGGTGTCCCCGTGCGCACAGATGCATCTTTTTGATCATTTTATGTACGACGGAATATTTAAAGCCTTACCAATTCTGAAATTGTGAATTAAATATTGATTTGTGTAATATGCAAATTGCTGCGTTCTACTCTTACCCTGAAAGTATTACCCTAAGTTGTTTTTTTGGAAGAAATACAATAAGGGCAACACACCTGAAGACGATATGAGGTCATTCACAACAAGGCTCGGAACCCAAACTTCTTCCCCGGTGTGTCAGAGCTAATCAAGTGACCTTTTGGTGAAGTAAACTCCATTAGAGTAACTGTCATAATTTCTACCTTGTATTTTTAAGAATCAGTAAGAACTAGAGCTTCTTAAAGGTGATAGAGAAAGGTTGAATGGGGCACTAATCCTTGTTCTGTGATGTGATATGTAGCCCAAAAAAAGTTGGTTGAGTCTGTAATGGCTCAGAACCTCCCTAAAAGGCTCTCTGAAACAGCTGTTACTATGCTGGGTTTAGAATGCGTCGTTTGCCCTTATTGGCGTCGTTTCAGAGCTTATCTGGCAACCTCATTATGAAATGCAGGTAGGTGTTGGCGCTATTCGGTTGCCGTTGCTTGATTGGCTGCCCTTGCTCTCACTGAAAAGAAAGCTCATTCCCTTTAGATGAACAAGCCAAAAGATACGTCACTTAATGCTCAAACACGGATTGGCCCATTTTCTGGCAGCAATTCAAAAAAAGGGGGAGTACTTGAAACAGAGGTTCTGACACTTGCTGGCACTTTGTGTGTCCTCCCCACAGCGGGGAGACTCAGAACTAACACCAAAAACGGGAAAAAGACGATTTTGATTCTCTATCCCCTTTAAGTAAAATTAAACATTTTATTAACGTAATACATGAATTATGGGGGAAGAGTAAGTTTTACTTAGGTTTCCTCATTCAATTTAAATGTTTAATAGTTGTATGTACATAAACCTAGAAATACTACATAAACTTTACTCTGAAAGTGTATCGTTAAAATCTACTAAGTTACTTCATAACAGCAAATACTAGATATATAAAATTTACTTAAAATTTTGAGTAAAATGATGTTCCTGCCTATGAAAAACAAGTAGACTTTACTTCATTTGTTTCACTAAATGTAACTTAAAACTTAGATGTAATTAAGTAAATGTTACTTAATATCTTCAAAACTGTTGTGTTTTACGGTGAGTAAAATTTACTTGATATTGCAACATTAAATATTACTTAAATCATTTGATTGCAAATACTTACAAAGGGTTTTTTAAGTAAATCTTATGAGTTGTTCTGTTTTTTTAAATCTGATAAACATATTCTGCTGGCACAGAACACTGTCGGAGGAAAATAAACCGTCCACTCGTTAACTTGTATATGCTCCCTTTGGGTCAGATATTGCAGAACTTTAACATCAATTATCACAGTTATGCAGACGATACACAACTTTATGTGTCCCTGTCACCATGGCGACTGCAGCCCAGCAGACGTACTGTGTCAGTGTCTGGAGGAAGTAAACACCTGGATGAGAGAGAATTTTCTACAATTAAATGAAGACCAAACTGAGATCATTCTGTTTGGGAGCAAAGAGAAGAGGGTCAGCGTTGGTAAATATCTTGAGACTCGGGCCCTTACAATCACTGAGCGAGTTGGTAACCTCGGAGTGTTGATAGACTCAGATCTGACTTTCAGCAGCCACATCAAAGCTGTCACCAAGGCAGCTTTTTACCACCTCAGAAACATCAACAGAATTAAAGGTTTCCTCTCCCAAACAGACCAGGAGAAACTCATCCATGCATTCATCTCCAGCAGACTCCATCACTGTAACGCTCTTTTAACTGGACTTCCCAAAAAGAGCATTAAACATCTGCAGCTCATCCAGAACGCTGCTGCTGGAGTTTTAACCCGGACTAAGAGATCTGAACACATCACAGCAGCTTTAAAATCTTTACTCTGGCTTCCAGTCAGTCACAGAATAGATTTTAAAAGCCTGCTGATGGTTTACATCTGTGATCTGTTCAGAGAATATAAACCCAGCAGAGCTCTGAGATCCAAGGACTCAGGTCAGCTGGTCCTGTCCAGAGTCCAGACTAAACATGGAGAAGCAGCATTTAGCTGTTATGCTGCAAACAAGTGGAACAAACTGCCAGTGGAGATTAAACTTTCACCAAATGGAGACATTTTTAAATCCAGGTTAAAAACATTTCTGTTCTCATGTGTCTATGCATGAAATCTGCACGATATCTTTGAACTTATCTGGACTGTTGCTTGTTTTTAAATTCATTTAAATGATTTTATTTGTTTCTCTTTATATTCTTTTATGTATTTTAATGCTTCTTCCACTCCCTGCTGCAATGCTTTTATTTTATGTGAAGCACTTTGAACTGTTTTGTACATGAAATGTGCTACAGATAAACTTGACTTTTGACTTTAATCTGCAGCTAATCCTCAGTCAACTGAATTCTAAAAGCAGACTTTGGTCAGTAACTGGTTTAAAACATGTTTAATTTAATCTTGCATCCCAGTGTAATCACATCTGTAATGTTAATTTTAATGTTTGACTATAGCAAAACTTTTTCTTACCATCAAATCACTGAAAAAGCTTTTTGCATGTTTCGCTGGGATGTCAGAGCTCATAGGTTGACCACAGATTCAGGACGGGAATCTGATCTTTCAAGGATTTATCGAGGCTCAAGGATAATAATTACTATTAAAATGATTTTATTTGTTTCTCTTTATATTCTTTTATGTATTTTTAATGCTTCTTTCACTCCCTGCTGCAATGCTTTTATTTTATTTGAAGCACCTTGAAGTGTCTTGTACATGAAATGTGCTACATAAATACATTTGATTTGATTTGACTCGTGCGCACGTTTCATGACATTTTAAGAGAGAGAAGCACCGAGCAGAGGAATAATAATAATAAAATGAACCAAAAACAGAAGGAGGGACACGAGGAGAGCGCATTCCTGGTGGATCAGACGGTGTCAGAGAAGCACGTGCGAGCTCGCGAGCAGCAGGAGAGAGTAGAGTAAAGGGGGAGAGAGAGGGCGCGGGTCTCTAAGGCGCGTAAACGTGCTCCACTCAGGCTCAGAGATGATCCAGAAGCCGGCGGAGTGACAGGCGGAACGGCCCCGAAAACGAGCGGAGCTGAGGTCATGACTGACGGAGCGGATTTGTGAATGAAGCCTCGGAGTGGAGACATCGCTCCAGCTGCGCCAGAAGGACACGCGGGGAGCAGAGAAAGCGGGCTTTCCAGCGGAGGTGGGGGGCAGTTGATAAGCCCGGGGATGCTCATCGGTGATGGGAGACCCTTCACAGGTGCCAGGCGGGAATAACCAGACACAGAACTAAACAGATTCCAGCGGAATGTTCCTGCGATGCCTTCTTTGAACATCTGGGCGCTTAAAGGACGATTTTCCGCGGTACCGCTGCGCGCCTCCGTGCGCACGGCTCTAGGGTGCGCCTAGTCTGACCTCCATGCGTTATGCTGAATGGACCGACCTTCCGATGCGACTCGTGGACCCGCGGCACCTTCCGCAACTGATGTCCCTGGAGGACCATGAGCCCACCATGGCGGAGGGGACCCTGGAGCCCCGGAACTCCACGCCGGGAGGGGAGGAGGGGGCCCCGGGTCAGCAGCACCACTCCTTCCCCTGGGTGCTGACCCTGCTGGCCGGCGTCCTGATCACGACCATCGTGGTGGATGTTATCGGGAACCTGCTGGTCATCGTGTCCGTGTTCAGGAACAGAAAACTCAGGAAAGCAGGTACGTGCACGGCTTCTTGTTTGGCGGCCTGATTAGCAGAGATATGATTTTGATTAAAGTGAACAGAGTGAGCTGAAAGGTGCTTGTGTGTTTTAACTTTTTATTACAGATTCTTCCTGTGTGACACTTCAAATCAAATCAAAATCAAATCAAATGTATTTGTAGCACATTTGATCTACAAAACAATTCAAAGTGCTTCACATAAAATAAAAGCATTGCAGCAGGGAGTGGAAGAAGCATTAAAAATACATAAAAGAATATAAAGAGAAACAAATAAATTAATTAAAATGAATTTAAAAACCAGCAACAGTCTAGATAAGTTAAAAGATATTTCATGCATAGACACATGAGAACAGAAATGTTTTTAACCTGGATTTAAAAATGTCTCCATTTGGTGAAAGTTTAATCTCCACTGGCAGTTTGTTCCACTTGTTTGCAGCATAACAGCTAAATGCTGCTTCTCCATGTTTAGTCTGGACTCTGGACTGGACCAGCTGACCTGAGTCCTTGGATCTAAGAGCTCTGCTGGCTTTATATTCTCTGAACATATCACAGATTACGGATTCTTTTTACCCGACGTGATTCCTGTGTGACACTTGTATTATTCTAATGACCACAGCTTTAAATAACAGAATTATTTATAGTTATTACAGTAGATACGTTTTCATTCCGTGCAGGAATAATTATTCTGAAACTTTTTATCGTGAAATAGAAAAATATGCGTAATAAAACTGGAATAACTTTCATG
Source organism: Odontesthes bonariensis (assembly GCF_027942865.1). Classification (NCBI taxonomy): domain Eukaryota; kingdom Metazoa; phylum Chordata; class Actinopteri; order Atheriniformes; family Atherinopsidae; genus Odontesthes; species Odontesthes bonariensis. The sequence goes on from NC_134518.1 coordinate 36,479,082, forward strand.
GCACAGTTCTGTCTGTACTGTTTCCTGTCTAAACTAACCTTCTGCACCTGCTCACTGATGAGAATCATTCTGCAAAGGAGATGCTGTCCTCCTCCTGTTGGGTTTGATGCTCTGCAACTTGTAGAAAAATGTCCGCATCGGGTCTCACAACGGTTAGTATTAGAGTTCTGGAGCAGCTCTGAATCTCTTTTTGATTTTTAATCTCGTCTCTCAGTCGAGTCACAGTTGGTGAATCGCTGTAATTGATGATAAATTTGCTAGAAACTCACATTCTGATGTGAAATACACATCGTCAGGACCACTGCTGTGCATAAATAACACAAACATTTGAGGAAATCACCATCTGAGGCAGAAAACATCCCATTAGAAGCATTTAATGAGGATAAAAACCTTCTTCTTCTTCTCATAGGACAATGTTTTCTTTCCTTTTGTACTGTGGAAGTGATGAGACTTAATGCACAGCTTCGGTAATAACAGTCCAGACAGGAAAAAACAATCCAGAAGAAAAAAAAAGATGAGAGGAGCTCGTTTGTGAAAGGTCAGAAGCTAAGACTGCGGAAGAGAAAGGCTGTGTCTTCTCCTCAAAGGCTGAATGAAGTGGCACTTAGTGAAGTGCTTAACCCGATCGCTGCTAATGCAGATCAACAGGAGGTTGCACTCTGAAGACCGAGTGCTGCGACTCCCATTCAACAACTCACGTTTACGTCTCTGCCATGAAACAGGTTTGCCCTGAAAGTCTGAATAAAACGGCACTTAATTAATCCCCGAGAGGAGATTTTATCCTCACAGCTGCTTAAATAAAAGCATAGAGGGGTCCTCATTCAGCTCATTACCAACATGACAACTTAGACCCCACAGCATGCACCTTATATGCTCTGAAAAGGGCCTAAATGTTTGATAAAATATACTTTTTCTTATTGGTAGGTGGTGGAAGGGCTTAAAAGTGTGAGTTGCGCAGCTGTTCTGTGTTCACACCTTTTTTTAGGAAACTCTGACCTTCAACAGGACTAAAACAGAGAAGCTGGCAGATCCGAAGACTCCACCTGATACTTCTCAAAGGTCACGTCTCCTCCCTGATCCTGCCTCGTTTTTACACTCCAGGCAGAACGATATCTGACAGGAAATTTCCCTGCTTTCAGAGGCTGACGGGAAGATTATCTTCTTATTCTGATCATCCGTTTAGGGAAGATTGAAAGAGAAAGACACGACACGCTGAATAAAGTCGGAGCAAAAGAAGACAAAACGGTGCTCGATAAATCTGGATGATTTATAATAACTAGGGCTGGGCGAGTTAACTCGTTATTATCGCGTTAACTCGTCAATTATTTAATGCCGATAAATAATTTATTGCGCATTAGTGCAGTTTTTTATTTTTTGGGGGGGCTTTTGTGCCTTTAATGGATAGAAAAGTTCAGAGAGACAGGACGCAGGGGGCAGAGAGAGTGGGAACAACATGCAGCACAGGGCCGCGCAAGTCTGTTGCTCACAGGCTTTTATTTTGTAAAAGTCTGCTGCTCACAGGCTTTTATTTTGTAAAAGTCTGTTGCTCACAGGCTTTTATTTTGTAAAAGTCTGCTGCTCACAGGCTTTTATTTTGTAAAAGTCTGTTGCTCACAGGCTTTTATTCTGTAAAAGTCTGTTGCTGTCTGCTGTGGAACAGGAAAAGAAAGTAATCGGCGGATCCACCAAACATGGAGAAGGGTACGGAACTTTTACTCGGCCATTTTCATGTTAAAGTTCTTCCAGACGGCGGAGTCGACAGAACCAAAGTCATCTGTAAACTCTGCCAAGTTGAATTGTCTTCTCAGCGTAGTAGTTCCAGTCTAAAATATCACTTAAAGGCAAAACACACAACTGATAGCAGCAAGTCATTCAAGGAAACAGACAGTGGAGCGAGGCTTCTACATAAAAACTACAGAAAGATGCTGATGTTAAAAGTGTGTTTGCACAACAAATGTTATGGCACTTTCATTCAAATGGCAGCACATTTAAAATAAAACTAAATGCTAAAAGCTATACACTACTTTTGGATTCATTTTTGGATTCTGCGTACAAATGTGATTAATCGCGATTAATTAGATTAAACATTTTAATCGCAGCCCTAATAATAACGTAAACAGTCGCACATGTTAGATGTAAGGTGGCTGAGAAGTGAATGTTTGCCGTCTGCTGGCTTTCAGTCAGAATTTTCACCCGTTTCATGTGAAAGTAGAAGCAGCTTCATCTGACCGAGACGCACCTTTCGTGCTTTTAATCTAAAGGAAACTTCTTATCACGCCAGTGAACCATGTTTGAACTTGTAAACTGCCTCTGTAAAGCAAAAACTTGATTAAAAAAAAGAAACAATAAGAAAACAGAATGAAGTGAACAGAAGGTTTCAGCTCCTTTTCTGTCACCTCAGTGTCTGAATCTGCAGATTCCGGTCGTCTCATCACCGTCACGCTGCAGAGCTCCAGCCTTGTAAGCGTGATGGATTAGCATGTCCGGCGTGCCTTTAGCCGCCCTAAATATATCACCCATTCACTCTCCGTCTCTTTCCATCAACGCATATTCCTGGAATCCCTGATCTGGAATGTGATCCCGGGGCTGGAGAGCTGGATGAATTCACCTCTCTCCTTTATTCATCTCAGCACTTTCTCATAGATCTCCCCTTCCTTCCCGTCTTCTCTTATCTTTCGCCCCCCTTTCTCATCAGTTACTCCATCTCCTCGGCTCTTTTCCATTCATCTCCTGCCTTTCCAATCCATCTCCCCTCTCCTGTCCTGTCCTTTTCATTTGATTCATCCCGTTAAGACTCTTCTTCTCACCGTTCCTCAACTCCCCTCGGTGTCCCATTTTCCTCCCTTCAATGACTCTCTACTCCTTTATATCGCTCTCCTTTTCCTCCCTTCATCTCTTGAGTTCAGATCTGGTGAATTATTACCCCGTTTGTCATTGGCTGTGTTCGAAACTGCATACTCCATACTGCATACTGCATACTACATACTACATACTACATACTACATACTACATACTGCATACTTCCATACTGCATACTACATACTGCATACTACATACTACATACTACATACTGCATACTACATACTACATACTGCATACTACATACTACATACTACATACTGCATACTACATACTACATACTACATAATACATACTGCATACTTCCATACTGCATACTACATACTGCATACTACATACTACATACTACATACTACATACTGCATACTACATACTACATACTACATACTACATACTGCATACTTCCATACTGCATACTACATACTGCATACTACATACTACATACTGCATACTACATACTACATACTACATACTACATACTGCATACTTCCATACTGCATACTACATACTACATACTACATACTACATACTGCATACTACATACTGCATACTACATACTACATACTACATACTACATACTGCATACTTCCATACTGCATACTACATACTGCATACTACATACTACATACTACATACTACATACTGCATACTGCATACTACATACTACATACTACATAATACATACTACATACTGCATACTTCCATACTGCATACTACATACTGCATACTACATACTACATACTGCATACTGCATACTACATACTACATACTACATACTGCATACTTCCATACTGCATACTACATACTGCATACTACATACTGCATACTACATACTGCATACTACATACTACATACTACATACTGCATACTGCATACTACATACTACATACTACATAATACATACTACATACTGCATACTTCCATACTACATACTACATACTACATACTGCATACTTCCATACTGCATACTACATACTGCATACTACATACTACATACTGCATACTTCCATACTGCATACTACATACTGCATACTGCATACTTCCATACTGCATACTACATACTGCATACTACATACTACATACTTCCATACTGCATACTACATACTGCATACTACATACTTCCATACTGCATACTACATACTGCATACTACATACTGCATACTACATACTACATACTACATACTGCATACTTCCATACTACATACTGCATACTACATACTACATACTGCATACTTCCATACTGCATACTACATACTGCATACTACATACTACATACTGCATACTTCCATACTGCATACTACCATACTGCATACTTCCATACTGCATACTACATACTGCATACTACATACTACATACTACATACTGCATACTACATACTACATACTTCCATACTGCATACTACATACTACATACTGCATACTTCCATACTGCATACTACATACTACATACTGCATACTTCCATACTACATACTGCATACTACATACTTCCATACTGCATACTACATACTGCATACTACATACTACATACTGCATACTTCCATACTGCATACTACATACTGCATACTACATACTACATACTGCATACTTCCATACTACATACTGCATACTACATACTTCCATACTATATACTGCATACTGCATACTACATACTACATACTGCATACTACATACTACATACTTCCATACTACATACTGCATACTACATACTGCATACTTCCATACTACATACTGCATACTACATACTGCATACTACATACTTCCATACTACATACTACCTACTGCATACTTCCATACTACATACTTCATACTACCATACTACATACTACATACTTCCATACTACATACTGCATACTGCATACTACATACTGCATACTACATACTACATACTTCCATACTGCATACTACATACTACCTACTGCATACTTCCATACTACATACTTCATACTACATACTTCCATACTACATACTTCCATACTACATACTTCCATACTTCCATACTTCCATACTACATACTACATTCTGCATACTACCATACTACATACTACATACTACATACTTCCATACTACATACTGCATACTACCATACTACATACTTCCATACTACATACTGCATACTACATACTACATACTGCATACTACATACTTCCATACTACATACTGCATACTACCATACTACATACTACATACTTCCATACTACATACTGCATACTCCATACTGCATACTACATACTACATACTTCCATACTACATACTACATACTGCATACTACATACTACATACTGCATACTACATACTGCATACTTCCATACTACATACTGCATACTGCATACTACATACTTCCATACTACATACTACATACTTCCATACTACATACTACATACTGCATACTACATACTGCATACTACATACTTCCATACTACATACTGCATACTCCATACTCCATACTGCATACTGCATACTACATACTTCCATACTACATACTGCATACTGCATACTACATACTTCCATACAACATACTTCCATACTACATACTACATACTGCATACTACATACTACATAATGCATACTACATACTACATACTTCCATACTGCATACTTCCATACTACATACTTCCATACTACATACTGCATACTTCCATACTGCATACTGCATACTACATACTTCCATACTACATACTGCATACTACATACTGCATACTACATACTACATACTACATACTGCATACTACATACTACATACTACACACTACATACTGCATACTTCCATACTACATACTGCATACTACATACTTCCATACTGCATACTACATACTGCATACTGCATACTACATACTACATACTACATACTACATACTACATACTGCATACTGCATACTACATACTACATACTGCATACTACATACTGCATACTACATACTGCATACTACATACTGCATACTTCCATACTACATACTACATACTACATACTGCATACTCATCGATCAGACAGTATGCAGAGCGTTTACCCACAATGCACTTCGCTCCTGCCCGAGCAGAAATCAGCCGGCCTGAAGCTGATTTCCCTTAAGCTCTAAACTCTGTAAACTTTAGCAACATTTGAAACATTTTCAGGAGAGAAAGTAGTCGTTTAGATCCCCAACGTGTTGAAAACCTGACAAAATACCGGCTATTTACAATGTTGTTCCCACGAATTCGGCGCTACTAAAGCTAGCCGCAGTGAGCAACGCACTTCCTGTTATTTTCACAAAATAAAATACCCGTTTCCTTTTATCATAGGGAAAGCCATTACCATACAATTGGTGCTTTTGTTTTGAAAACAGGAAGTGAACCTACCCTCGTTGTAGCTAGCTTGAAACTGCCGTTTTGACAGGAAATGACGATCGGCGACATCACGTTACGTTGCATCTTGGGTAGTTTGAGTATGAGTAGTAACCTCATGATGCATATCCAACATTTCAGAGAATCTAGTATGCATCCGGGAACTTCTGCTTACTCAAACTCGCATACTAACTCAGAAAGTTAGTAGGAGTAGTAGGTGTAGAAGGAGAAGTATACGGTTTCGAACACAGCCTTTTTCTTCTCTTGTATTTCCATCCATGCTCCGTCTGCAGCTTCCCAATCGAAGGTGCGTGATCAGATCATCTGTAAAGTCCAGTAGAGTGTCAGCAGATCCTTCACTCATAGCTGCACAACAACACCTGAGAATATAAATCTGCTGTGATGAGACTCTTCGCCCTAATTGTTTGCATTCCAACAGGCAAATGTGTCAACCCTGAGTTTGAGCTCAGCCTACCGTGAAATCAGGAACTGGAGGAGGAACCGCTTTGTGTTTAGCGTTGCTGGAACTTGGCTCGCTGCCCAAACCCCCCAAATTAAACTCATTTGCTGTCTCTGAAACTACAATCTGTGTCCTGCTGGAAATCAATTAGAATCAGGCCAGCAGATCAGCGGTGCTCAACCTTTTCAGAGGCAGAGGACAGCCCCCCCTGGACAGAGCGATCCACAGAAGACCGAGCTGGTTATGAACTCAAAATATCACCCAGGTTCATCCTTGAGCACGGATTTTAATTTTTAATTAATTTCATTTTTTCTCCACTTGGGGTGTACTTTCTCCTCTAATTTTACACTGTAGATAGTGATACTCATCATATTTGATCCAGTTGTGCATTTTTGACAATTTCAAACACACATCATACACAATGCAATTTTTCATTGTGTAGAAAAAAAAACTCCTTCATTTCTGAAAAGGGACATTTTTGTCCCCTTTTAAAACGACCTAAAAACACCATATATTAATATTTTTTCCAATTTTTTTTCATAAATCTTTTATTCCACTTCAGTTCTGATCATAATAAGTTTTCAATTATTTTAAAAAAATTAACCCTTTAGATGCCTATTTGAACTTTTTAGCCCAAATTTTAAGCCTTTAGGTGCCAGTATTTTCAAAATATGGAATGCAAAGTGGAATTATTTAGTAGGAATAATTATGGTCTGGGATATGTCAATGATTAGCAACAACATTGATTTTAAATTTTTTCTTTATGCCTGATTTAAAAAAAAAAAAACTCTTTAATTTCTGAAAAGGGCATTTTTTGTCCCCTTCTAAAATTATCCCCAAAATACCACATGTTAATATTTTTTTCCACTTTTTTTTTTCAGAAATCTTTTCTTCCACTTCAGTTCTGATCATAACCATCAAGTTTTCAATTATTTTCAAAAAATTAACCCTTTAAATACCAGTGTATACGAGGTAAACACCAATTTCTGTTAAAAAACACACACAAAAACTGCTATATTTTCAATGTATGCAATGCAAAGTGAAATATTCTCTGGGGGATTATTAGGTCTGGGATATGTCATTGATGAGCTACAACATCAGTTTTTAAAGCTTTTTAGTTTTTCTGCAATGGATACAGAATACAGATACAGAAATTAATATTTTTTTACGCTTTTTTTTCATAGATCTTTTACTATGAAAAAAAAGTGGGAAAAAATATTAACATATAATGGTTTTAAGTTGTTTTAAAAGGGGACAAAAATGTGTGTGTATGTATGAGGTATGGATGAATCACCTCTATTCTCTGAACTCAAGTATCCCATGGAAGCTTTTTAGTGAGTGAATGAAAATCCTGCAGCAGGGTGGATGCTGCTGCTGATGCTTCAGAGCCAAAAGGAGCCCCCTGAATCGTACTCCTCTTTGATATTTCTTCCACTCAAAGACAGATGCTTTCAAATACAGCAACATAAAACTCATCAGAGGAAGTGAAAACTAAATCACATCAAATCAAATCTATTTGTAGCACATTTCATGTACAAAACAGTTCAAAGTGCTTTACATAAAATGAAAGCATTGCAGCAGGGAGTGGAAGAAGCATTAAAAATACATAAAATAATATAAAGAGAAACAACTAAAATCATTTAAATGAATTTAAAAACAAGCAACAGTCCAGATAAGTTCAAAGATAGCGTGCAGATTTCATGCATAGACACATGAGAACAGAAATGTCTTTAACCTGGATTTAAAAATGTCTCCATTTGGTGAAAGTTTAATCTCCACTGGCAGTTTGTTCCACTTGTTTGCAGCATAACAGCTAAATGCTGCTTCTCCATGTTTAGTCTGGACTCTGGACTGGACCAGCTGACCTGAGTCCTTGGATCTAAGAGCTCTGCTGGCTTTATATTCTCTGAACAGATCACAGATTGTAAACCATCAGCAGGCTTTTAAAATTTATTCTATCTAATCTAAAATAAGAAAAATCGGAGTGTTTCTGAAGCATTAAGCAGACGAGGGAACCTTTGAATTTGCTAAAGGATTTCAAAATTCAATAGAAAATGGTTAAAGTATCAAACATTAAATCTCTGCTTCTAGACACTGATGAAGATGAGCTGAAAACCTGAGAAAAATGCAGTTTTTAAACAGTTTCAGAGCCGGTCCAGCTCTTTGTGCATGTGCCATATATCTCAGTTTAAAAGCATCCTGTGGAGTTTTCCCACTGAAACTCACCGAAATCCTCCCAGAAAATGTGGCTGGATTTGCTGTCACAGACCAGTTTTCTTAACATTCTCAAACTTCTACTCCAGTTTTCTCAGGGTTTCTCAGTTTTCTTCTTCCTTTCCTTTGTGGGTACACTTACTGTTTCCGGGCAGATTACTGCCCCCTGCTGAGAATCTGTGTCAAAATGCAGCAGGAATATTTGTTCAGTGTCGAATCACAACATAGAAATTCTCATTAAAGTTTTGCCCTGCAATAATAGGGGTCAGAAACCTAATTTGGAGTAAAAAAAAAAAAAAAAAGGTTTGGAGCTTCCAGCCTGATGGTTTGTACATCCACACACGTGGTGTAAGCCGCTCAGAGACAGCAGGATCGTGCTGAATCTTTAAGTCTATCACGTCTCTTGCTAAATTTCAGCAGTCGCTCACATGAGGTTTGGCTGTTTGTGGGTGAGAAGTAAATCTGAGCTTGTTGTTGTGCTGAATCTCTTTGGGTTGGGATTTTGCCACCAATTGAGGGTATTTGCTTGGAGAATAAGCTCCTCTTCTTCTTTGACCTTTTTTTTCATCTCAGCATCTCACTGGAGTTCAGTCTGATTGTCTCGATGAGCTCTGGACCTCTGAGCCGATGAAACTTATCATGTAAATCAGTTTATTCTCCGCAGAGTTGTTTGGGGGCATCTGTGAGGCCAGATATGAACGTAAAACAGCAAATATACAGACAGCTGCTATGATTAGATTGTGAGTTTGAGAGATGAGAATCCATCCATCACAGCGTCCTTTTTAAATCCCCCGTTTTCCATTTTAAAGTTTCTACCAGACAGCACGAGCGTTGGGAGGGGAACCACAGAACATGCAGCACATTTCCAAGCTGAACAGTAGTTTAGGACAGGATTTAGATGCAATGAAACATGTTCCAACATGAACATAAACCCAGAATCTGAGGCAGAAGCAGACTTAGTTCAGTTCTGAGCAGCTTTAAAGTGAATATCTGCAGATGTTTCCATGGTAACAGCTTGTGTCATTCCAACCCGGTCTCACAGAAAAACGTGTCATAGCTACATTGGTCCACAAGGGAAAACGTGGTATTGTCACAATTTGGCCCCCAAAAATTGTGACAGTACCACGTTTTATTTGGCCCATTCATTTACATTGCTCCATAGCAACCACCTTAACAACGATACAAAACGTTTTATTGTTACGTTTTTTCAAGGAGATACTAAAATCTTTGGCGAAAATAATAAACGAAAGATCGTCTACATTCTTATAAAAATATTATGCATAGTTCTCGCTAGAAATGCCATCGAAATGCATACAAATGTAGATGCTTTCTTAAAGTATTATGTTTTTCACAGAAAAAAGGTCGACAGTCGGCCATTTTCTTTTTTTAGCTGAGGGAAACTTGATAATCACGTGACCTGGTTGCAATGTAAATGAACAGGCCAAATAAAACGTGGTTTTGTCACAATTTTAGCGGCCAAATTGTGACAATACCACGTTTTCCTTTGTGGACCAACGTAGCTATCACACGTTTTTCAGCCCACTTCTTGTGTCCTTTGGCCCAGCTCAGCCTTTTCTCCCTGTTTCCCTTCCTTAAGAACGGCTTCCTGACAGCCACCCTTCCATGGAGCCCATTTCTGATGAGGCTTGGGCCAACAGCAGATGGATCAGCTGAAGGTCCAGATGCATCTCTCAGCTCCTGTGTCAGGTCTTTGCTGGATGTTTTCCTCTTTCTTAAGGACATCACTTTCAGATCCTGTTCATCTGCTGTAGATAGTTCTTTAGGCCTGACACTTCTTCTTCTGTCCTCCACTTGTCCAGTTTCCTCAAATGTTTTAAGGACACACTGCACACCATGCTGAGATATGCCAAGTTTTCAGCTAACAGCTCTTTGGGAATCACCTTGTTGCTGCAGAAATCCTGTTTTCTGTCTGTCACACTGTGTTATCTTTGCTGTTTTTCACACATGCAGCTAAAGAAATGGGAACAAATCTTAATTCCAGTCTAAAACCCACAAAGAGCTTCTAGATTATTCATTTCTGGTGGCATAAAACAGTTTAATCATTTAATTTATATGAATTGTTCCATAATTAGTCATTAGATTATATCTTATATTCTTATATATATCTTATATTTTTTTAAGCTTTAAATTGAATCTTATTTACTTACTGAAAGCAGTTTTAACGTAAATGTACAAAAAAGTTGAAACTATGAAGCCGTTTCTCACAGATGCTGGAAGAATGTTGTTTGCCCCTCTTTTACCCGCTGGTTAAATAACTTAACATGGAGTTTGGCTCTTCAGAAACTGACCTATAATTGTTAGAAAGAGGGCTTCTGAATTTTATGATGTTTGGAGGATATTTCTGGAACTGTTGAGGGAGGGAGAATGAGATAATGAAAATTATTTAATTTGTTGTTGGGAGTGCGAGCTATAACCTACATTTTGAATACTTTTTTTTATTTATTGTTATTATTTTTATTTATACATGTGTTTATTTACTTATTTATTTTTATTATTTTCATTATTTCATTGCACAGTAATTTGCTGTCTAATTACTGCGGTTTAATGTATCTTTTTTAATCATTTAATTATTATTTTCCTTACTGCTATATGTTTTGGATGCTTAAATTGTTGGATGTTGTTATATTAACATGAAAAAACAATAAATATATGTTTAAAGGCAAGTCAAGGCAAGGCATCTTTATTTATATAGCGCATTTCATACCACAGGCAACTCAGTGTGCTTTACATAAAGACAAGGCATTTAAAAGAACAGCATAAAGCAGCATAAAAACAAGCAATTTAAAGAGAAAAAAAATAGAATAAAAATTAAAACACAGTTAAAAGCAATCAAAGAAGAGGGGAAAAAGAAAAATATTCAGACCCAGATTCCTGAGGTCTTAATGAATGCTTTAATGGTTCTTTCTTCTTAAGGCGTGGAGTGACCCACCAGACTCCACTTAAGCAGTCTTAACTTAGATCAGGGATTACATCAACTTCCATGATAAAGAGGGCCAACATGACCACGCACTTCGAATAATTGGATATGAAAGACGCTACAAATGATTCTCAATAAGAACACATTTTATAAGAATTTATATCTGTGTGTTTATTGCACCAACATACAAATATTTTTTGCATATAAATGCATTTTAACACGTCCTTAATAAGCAACAAAGACAAAACATTTGCTTAAAAAAAAGTGCAAAAAGGAATTTGAACTCCTTCATAACAAAGAACAAAACTGAAGAGGTACTCTTCTTCCCATTTTGGCTGAAAAATGCGATTTTCTCGGTCAAGTTTTCTCTTTTTGCCGCTGCTAGTGGCCATGGCTCTTGACTTTCCTATTCGCTGGCCCCGCTATTGTTTGCGTATGGCGCGCCCTCTATTGGTCAACAGTATAATTACAAGGTTTTTATTTTTTATTTTTATTTTTTTATTATTAAATTATTATTGACCTATTTGCGGGCCGTACTGAGTGAGGACGAGGGCTGTGTGCGGCCCCCGGGCCGCCAGTTGCCCATCCCTGACTTAGATATTCATCACTCTGATATCCAAAGCACGTGTGACTGAGGCTACTTATAAGTCATTAAACTGAAGCTGAAGGCTTTTCTGTCAACAGCTATTGGGTGATTTGCCATGAACTTTGGAATGGATTTTGAGAAGCTAACTTTTTAGCTAAAAGTCTTTTGTTAACATTGTGCAAAAGGCAAATGATCAGTGCCAAGGTTGATGAAATGGTACCATATTAGGGCTGGGCAAGTTAACTCGTTATTATCGCGTTAACTCGTTAATTATTCAATTACTCGGCCATTTTCATGTTAAAGTTCTTCCAGACGGCGGAGTCGACAGAACCAAAGTCATCTGTAAACACTGCCAAGTTGAATTGTCTTCTCAGCGTAGTAGTTCCAGTCTAAAATATCACTTAAAGGCAAAACACACAACTGATAGCAGCAAGTCATTCAAGGAAACAGACAGTGGAGCGAGGCTTCTACATAAAAACTACAGAAAGATGCTGATGTTAAAAGTGTGTTTGCACAACAAATGTTATGGCACTTTCATTCATATGGCAGCACATTTAAAATAAAGCTAAATGCTAAAAGCTATACGCTACTTTTGGATTCATTTTTGGATTCTGCATACAAATGCGATTAATCGTGATTAATCAGGGAAATCATGTGATTAATTAGATTAAATATTTTAATCGTTGTCCAGCCTTACAAATGATCAATGCTACGGTTGATGAAATGTTACCGCACCCAGCTGGAGTGGGATATTTGGATTTCAGGATGTGTTCTCATCTGCTTTGGTACATAGATTCAGACCCCTCCAAAGATAAATGAACCTGTTACTGATGATCAGGGTCAGTAAGATGAAGAGCTTACACTCAGAAGTGAAAAGCAACTTTGAGTCAGAGTGAAGTTGATTAAGAGTTACTCAGTTTAGATGCAGATTTTCCTCCAGCATCTATAAAACAGTTTTATTCAGTGCATTAGTTGATCCGATTCAAAGCCATTGAAAGTGTAGAAATGTAAATCAAATAACTACAGTTAAATCAATTAATTGGCATGTCTGTGAAAGTGGAATTAATAAAATCACCTGGCAGTAAAGTTCACTGATTGTACAATCATGCCTCAGAAATAATAACAAATTTGATTATCCTCATTTGTAAATGGATCAAACTGCAAAACTAATTCTACTTTAATGAATATTTTAATGTTAATACATTACTAGCTTTGAGTTTGTGTTAAAATCAGTATTTTAATTTAAAGTGGATGCTTTTTCAGTTTATTTTACTCAGATTGTCTTTGAAATAGATTCAAATTGTCCTGTTTAAGCTGCTAATTGATTCCTTATACATGCCAGTTTCAGCTTTTATGTTGGTGCTTTTCAAGCATTCAAAGTGAAACCTGAAGTGTTTTACAGGGAAAAAAGGATAATATAAACTGAATAAAAGCATAATTCTAATGACACACATCACGGTTGAAAGTAATTAAGTGAAAGCTCTATGAAAAGGGTGAGTTTTTTAGTTGAAATCTTCCTGAATGAACCCTGATACAGATTCGAAGTGAAGTGCAGTGGGAGCCCATCATGAAAGCTTCACATCTTCAGTATTGGGTGACTGTACTTTCTCAGCAAGGTTGCAGCTGGCCAGCGGGTGAAAGATATATTTATGGAAACTCCCTCTGGGCTCTCAGAAAATGCACCTTTTGAAATTGGTCTCTGATATTTGCAAAGGCATCTCCAGCAGCTTTTGAAGAACATGCATGCCAATCTCCCGAGTTAAAAAGAAAATATTCAAATGTTTGCTGAAGGTTTATGCTGCTCATTTTTTTGTGTGGTATTTTGCTTGGGTTTGGATCTAAAATACAAATATTGGCCTTCTACTGAAACCTAAAAAATGCATCCTTAAGATATCAGCACCAGTTCTTTTGCTGTATCCAGCTGTTGAGCAGCTTCCACAACTGTTTACAGAACAGCCAAACCAAGAGATAAAGAGGATGGTTGGTGGTGGATGAACCACCCACAGCTGCCTGCATCTTACACCCCACTCGACTGACCACTCGGAGGCCTCTTTGCACAGCCTACACCTGGGGCTCCTGGGTGGTGTGGTAGACCCCCGGCCTCCATTACTCTTGTGCTCTGCCACTGTACTTGAGCTCACATGATTAGTGGCTCTGTGCTTTCAGACCAGCCTTTTCCAGCCACTGACAGCATAATTCTTCAACCCGTTGATGGTACATCTTCCTTCTCCATCTGGCTGAGATGCTCACGGAGCAGTTCATCACTGGGGGCCATCTTCCTGACGTCCTCCTGGATATTTGTCGTTTCATCCTGGCTCTGGCAGCTCCCTCCTTCCCCTTAGTGGACAGTCTCGGGGTAAACACTCTGTGCATTGTACAGACTTGGCTTTTAGTTCCTCCTTTGGCCAGGCTATTATACCAGGTGGCTCAGACTTGGTTTGTCCCATTCGGCCGACTCTCCAGGACCAGCTTTCCTCTTTGGAGGCCCTTGGTTGTGGCTGACTGCCTTGCGGCCTCTTCATGGTTGCCATTTGCCTGATGGAACCCATTTGCATGCATTTGTAGCTTTTCTTTGCATCCACCATGTTGCCCTCCAGTAGTGCAACCCCTTCAGTTGTGATCTCTTGGATTAACTCGACCACATTGTGTGAGTGAGTCGAATCAGTGAGTCCATGTCTCACCATATCCTGGCATACAGCCTGGTGTCATCCAACCAACCACTTAGGAATAATCTGTAGCCCACTCTTTGGGATGATGTGGCTGTGCGGAACAGAGGTGCAGCTTGATGTTAACTTGTGCAACTGGCTTTGAACCAGCCTGTAAAGTTGTCTTCCACAGACCTGTTGAGTTCAGACTCTGTAGACAGGGTCACATGGCTCTGAAAGGATCGGATTATTGGCTAAATTACAATCAGACTGAGCTGAGTAAGGGTAATTCTCCTTGGATATATGTGGGTGAATGAATGGGATCAGAGGCACAAAGCGTGTCATACCCCGGTGTGATAGGTGGCGCTGTACCCATTCCAGCTGTTGCTAATAGAGCCACTTCCTGTTGACCTCTTCACCACCAACAACAACAACAAACTCAGGCATTGGAGAAAGATGGAGAACGCAGAGCCAGATGAAGCTACGTCCCTCTACATTTGCTCTGTGATGAGCTGCTTGTTGCACAAACTCGATGCCCAACGGAGCATTCTCCATCGCGTTGTTTGTTTCTTTCTGACGGCGACAACAACAGGAATATCGTCTCCTTTGACTTCCGGGTCACGACCCCGGGAAACATCTGGAGCATGCGCAGAACGCAAAAGCTGTGTTCCATACTACATACTGATCGATCAGACAGTATGCAGAGCGTTTACCCACAATGCATTTCGCTCCTGCCCGAGCCGAAATCAGCCGGCCTGAAGCTGATTTCTCTTAAGCTCTAAACTCTGTAAACTTTAGCAACATTTGAAACATTTTCAGGAGAGAAAGTAGTCGTTTAGATCCCCAACGTGTTGAAAACCTGACAAAATACCGGCTATTTACAATTTTGTTCCCATGAATTCGGCGCTACTAAAGCTAGCCGCAGTGAGCAACGCACTTCCTGTTATTTTTACAAAATAAAATACCCGTTGCCTTTTATCATAGGGAAAGCCATTACCATACAATTGGTGCTTTTGTTTTGAAAACAGGAAGTGAACCTACCCTCGTTGTAGCTAGCTTGAAACTGCCGTTTTGACAGGAAATGACGATCTGCGACGTCACGTTACGTTGCATCTTGGGTAGTTTGAGTATGAGTAGTAACCTCATGATGCATACCCAACATTTCAGAGAATCTAGTATGCATCCGGGAACTTCTCGCTTACTCAAACTCGCATACTAACTCAGAAAGAGTCTGATTCACCACGTGCTTCAGCGTCTACAAGCAGGTTTAGAGTGACTTTCAACCCAGTTATCTCGGAGTCTTAATCCGATCCAGTTCTTAGTCAGATTAAGGTGTCTACATGCACTTAATAACTCAGTCTGATTGTAATTTAGCCAATAATCCGATCCTTGTCATGTGTCATGTGACCCCACTGAGTGTGAGACTGGATGTTTGTGATCAGAAATGACTCCAAGATTCCTTACAGTGAGCCTTAAGGAACGCCAACTTTATATGTGACTTATATGATGTTTATTTACATTTATGTTGTGTACAGTTTACAACTAATTGGATTCTTTCAGTTTTCAAAGACAAAGGGATGTAAAAGTAGCACAAATACACCTCAGGAGGACACAGTGAGGTGACCTTTTTCATAATTTCTGCAGGTGTGTGAGTGGGCGTGGCTTCTGGAATCAAAGCGTCTCACGAGGAATGGTTACTTTGAATGGTTTAGTGACGTCTCGAATACAAACAGCTGAATATAGTAATCAGAGGCAAAGATCAAAGCCTGTTGGAAGGAAAATGAGATTGTCGCTCTCCTTCGGCCTGTGGTGAAACCTTCAGATTTGTTATTTACTTATTCTTCTTTTCAGAGTTTGATCCTGAACTTTGAAGAAGCAGAGAAAAGTTTTCTTCTGACGGCTCCTCTATGTGCAGATGCGGTTACACATTCTAACAGTTCACTCCCAGAGTTTGCGGAATCTTCTGAAGACCTTGCGAATGCTTTGATTTTCCTCTTCAGTAATCCTACGACCAGCTCTCTGAAAAAGGTTTTTTCATGTCTCAGACCTCGACTCGGCTTCTAACATTCCTTCTAACTTCTGTGTCTGCATCATGTATATATGACATAATTAATGTCAGACCTGAAAAACACTATTTTCTTTTTTGTTAATACATTTAATAAAAAGAGATTATTAATTATCTCGAGCTTGAACTTCCCATAAATTCAGCCATAACCACATCTGTTTTACCATCAGAACTGTTGTCAGCAGCGGTTCTGGCTAGATTTACTCCCTGGGCAAACTTCATGTCATCCAGATCCAGACAATATATACATGTCCCACCATTGTAAAAAATAGAGGTCTCCCTTGGACGTATGGCAAGGAAAGGCCAACTAAGGATTCATCAATGGATAGGTTAAAAGCCTGGAGGGATGACATACAAGAAGATATAACTGAAAAAGATTGGAATGAGGCTTGTTTAAAGGCACAAACACAAACAATAAACA
Organism: Odontesthes bonariensis; assembly: GCF_027942865.1. Taxonomy (NCBI): domain Eukaryota; kingdom Metazoa; phylum Chordata; class Actinopteri; order Atheriniformes; family Atherinopsidae; genus Odontesthes; species Odontesthes bonariensis. Next base: position 36,496,588 of record NC_134518.1, read on the forward strand.
CAAGGTTTAAGCTCCTCCAATATAAATGGTTAATGCGGATCTATATAACTCCGGTTAAACTTCACCATATGTCCGACAACATTCCAGATACTTGTACTAAATGTCTAAATAACAAAGGAACCCTTCTTCACTGTTTATGGGAATGTCCAAAGATTCAAAAGTTCTGGAAAGATATTGTCAATTGTCTGTCAGCAGTCTTTCATATCAACATCCCTTTAAATGCTAAACTGTGTGTACTTGGAATCTATCCACTGAACTTCATAAAAACAAAGAAACAGACTAAACTACTGGACTTTGGGCTTCTACAAGCTAGAAGAGTGATAGAAATCTGATAGAAATCTGCATCCCTTTATCTTCTTCCGTTTCTAAACTGGGCACCTGATGGCTTCTTTTAACTGGCACACGTAAATATGAGCATATTTCCCCCATTTTAGCTTCACTTCACTGGCTGCCCATACATTTTAGGATCAGTTTTAAAATTCTTTTATTTACTTTTAAATCCCTCAATGGACTCGCACCAGCCTACCTCTCTGAGCTGCTAAAGCCCTATAAACCCCCCGCTCTCTCAGGTCAGCTGCTCCTGAGTCTACCAAAAACCAAGCTCAGGCTGAGAGGTGAGCGTGCCTTTGCTGTGGCGGCTCCTAACCTGTGGAACAATCTGCCTCTCCACGTCAGACAGGCTTCCTCTCTGTCTGTTTTTAAATCCCATCTTAAAACGCATCTCTTCTCCCTGGCTTTTGACACGATGTGAGATGTTGAAATGTGAAATTGCTATTTTTAGTAGTATTATTGTTTTAAATTATATTGCTTTTTTGTGCCTTTTAATTTATTCTTGTGTTTAATTCTTTTAAATTTCTTTGTTTTTATTTTTTGTACAGCACTTTGGTCAACTGAGGTTGTTGTAAAGTGCTTAATAGATAAAATTGGATTGGATTCTTTGGTCTTTCACCATGATGACTCCACATTATTACCTTTGCTTTTCCCATTAACGCCGTCCGTTCAGCCGTCAATCAACCGGAGTCACGTGACGTAAACACATTCATGTAGATGGCTGCACAGATTTTATTTTATTTTTTTTTTTACATTTTTCACATAACCCAATTAATTACATATATATGGGTCTATGTTCATTTTAGGAATGAAATACAGTTTATTTGGACTGGAAGCAGTTTGTGTTGTGGCCTGGGATCAGGTAACTTTCGGGTGACAGTTTTTTCCTCTTCTCTTTCGGTGGTGGGTTGTCGGCAGTCTGCTCTGGTGGTTGGAGGTTCGCTCCACACCAGAAAGCGCTCCATTTTTCCTCTTGCGTGTTTCTCTGTTTTCATGTTGTCCTTCAGCCTTTGATGTGTCACGGTCTCATAATTCCCACCTGTGCGACTGCGTTAACAGCGAAATATGGGTTCTCTGAGGATTCTTTTTTTAACCCCTTAACGCCTGAATTTATATAGCTGTATATAAAAAAATGTTTTGTGTGTTTTAGCCTTTAAGTAGATGGTAAATAATGCTGAGATTATTAATTTCACTTTTGCACAAAAAATAAATAGAAATTTTGCGACAACAGGCATCCTGGTCAATAATAAGATAACAACAACACAGTAATATAACAGCCATTATAACGAACAGCCTTGCCACTCTCTATTAAGCCCCATTGTACCGGCTTTTTGGCTGCAGTTCCACCAGAATTCCACTGGGGGCGTCGGTGGAGACCAGAATGAATGGGGCCCAATGGAGCTAGATGCTACAAATGGTCAGTTTCACCTAAGTCTCCTCAAGAGCGCTCAGATTTGAATGTAGTTTCTGAGAGCTCAACATGGGTTTCAAGTCAAAAATCTACTGAACGAGTACATATATCCCTTTGATTTCTTACAGGTTGGCTTCTTGTTGTCCACAATGCGCTAGCATTGTGCTAATGACAGCTGGTCGACCGGCGAAAGAATGAATTACGACCAGAAGCACCGCTTGATGGCTGGCTCCATACCAAGCGACAACAGAATTAAGATGGACTTTTTCCGCTTATGTTACCACAGATTCTCTCTTACTACAGCTCTTCCTTGAAAACGCTGCTGCCTTTGAGACCAACAACAGATTCTATAATACTAGATAGGCTGTGGACCAACAACTGTTGCCGTAAAGCGGCATCTCCGGTCGTAAGCTATGTATGACGTCATATACACTTCAAATCCTTTTTTTAAGCAAATGAGTGGCTCTAAAAATCTAAAACTCAGCCATGGGTATTTTCTAAATATCCTCTTTCGAACACAACATTCAAATTACTAGAGAAAAAATTATATCTTGAGATAAGAGCACGCTAGGGCGTATAGCTCCATAGGACTCCATTAATTCTGGTCTCCAAAATTGAGCGCCCCACGTGGAAAGAGGGTGGAACTGCAACCAAAATCGCCTCGTTGGAAACCGGAAATGCACCGTGAGTGGCGAATCTGTACTATTATAGAATCTGTGGTAATATAACAGTGAAAAAACAATCCGTCACTTTGCGGTCCCACTAGAAACAAGTGCTTGTCGAAGGTTCCTAGGTCCGTAGTGAATATGGACTAACCGGCATTGGGAGAATAAAGATGCTATCTCAGCTGGTTGATTGAGTCAAACGGTTTGTAGCATATATGCGACAATAAGGCGTTACGGGGTTCTTTTAGGTATAGAGTTTGCCTCTGTATTATGAAATGAGTGCATACAAAGTACTAATATAGTAAATAAAAAAATAATTATTTTTATGTAGTTTTATATTGCAATAATAACGTATGGTAGTTACAAAATCCCACGGCACACAGTTTGGGAACCACTGGTCTAGAAAACTGGCGATTCTTTTTTTTTTTCGCACATAGAGTGCGCCCTGGGCGGTCGCCCACTAGCCTGGGTGCCAGCCGAACTTAGCCCTGCCCATAAAATTTTTGGTCGGGAAGTTGGGTCTGGCTCTGCTCAGTTGGGGAATCTCTATGCTTGACATGGAAACAGTCGACCCAATCAGATTGCCAGGGCGGGCTTTATACGATGATGGACAGATGATCAACAGGGACATTATCGACTACGTCACTAAAGAGCGCTTGGTTTGAATTCGTTTGAAACAAACATGGCTGCCGCTGGAGAGCTAGGGTGTGTAGATTCTGCCATCGAGTCTGTTCTGCAGGATCTCCACATTGCATTCATTTTGAAAGACGAACAGAGGAACGCGATAAAGGCTTTTATCGATAGAAAACATGTTTTTGCCGTCCTTCCTACAACAAGTGTGTGTTGCTTAATCTACGTCACATACTACGTTGCTCTGATTGGTTGTAGGTCTATCCAATTGAGCGAAGAGGCATTTTTTTCTCCTGGTTCGGTTGAAACACGCCCCATACTCAAATCTCTATCGAGCGATCAGACTCACATTCTGACTAGAATCGTGAGTATGACGTAGTCAGGCTAGTCGCCCACATTGCCCATAGCAAAAACCGGCCCTGACTGTTGTGATCTCAACATTATTTCCCTCATTCTAATTAAATTGTGAAGAGAAGACAGAAATAAACATTCGGAGAATATAGATAATACGGTTGGAGAGCTGCTGTTCTGATCAGATCTATGGTTTCGGGCTGCTGTGGTTGACTCAGAGGTGTGTGCGGTGGTGTTAAAGCATGTTCTCTGCTGCAGCAGACCTGATTCTCAGAGCTCGTCCGCCCGAGGAGTCAGACGTGATTCATTTTGTCTAATGTCCTTTAACTGCTCGGATACTTTATCATCCGCCGTGTTCCGAGTGTCTGCGCTCTCAGTGTTGGAGAGGACGGGACGTCTGCCGGAGGCGTTCCAACTCAGCTGCTCTGAGAACCAGACTCTGGAAATGAGTGCGATTCTTTTTCTGTGTTTGTTTCTTCGATGGCAGAGAAATTTAGAGTCTCCCTTAAAGCCATTCAATATAAATCCATCTGTGGATATCAAAACACTTTGCTTTGGTTGGTCGCACAGCTTGTAAAAAGTCTAAAATGTAGTCGATCAGGGCAGCTCTGCTCAGCTTAGATCCTGTGTGATGGTAAGTTCTTGCAATGTAAATGTAAATGTACTTTATTTATGCAGCCCTTTACAGACAATCCTTACAGTTTAACCAAAGTGCTTTACAGCAGGTAATAAATAAAGAGAAGAAGAAGTAAAAACAAATAAAAACAATAAAAGAACAGTGAAAGCAATAAAATCAAATAAGATAAAATAAGATAAAAGTGCCATCATACTACTGGGTATTAAAGCCATCCTAAATAAGCAGGTTTTTAGCCCAGATCTGAAGAGGCCCGGGTCAGAAATAAGACGCAGCTGGACGGGGGGCTTATTCCAGAGCCTGGGGGCAGCGACGTTATGACGGACCAAGCTTAATTAAGGACAAAGGTATTCAAAAAATGAGGAAGAATTTCAATTTAATAGTTCCAAAAACGAATAAATCCAAAAAAAGTCAAACATGAATAACAATTAAATCATACAAAAAACTAATTTGGGCCCAACTAAAATGAGATCAACTAATTGAACACTAACAACACAACCAAAAACTGACCTCCAAACAAAGAACCAAAGGCTGCTTAAATAGGGACGGAGTAACCCAGATCTGCCCCATGAGGGAGCATAATAAAAGGGAAAAGTTACAAAATTAGCTACAGCAAAATATAAAACCAATAAAGCAAAACTAACTTTAACTTAGCACAAATAATAAGTGAATGTTAAAGTGACAAAATTAAGGAACTAAGGCCAAATTTAACAAAATAAAGTTCCCCTCCCCAGTCTTTTAGAAAGAGTGGTATGTTCCAGGCTTCCTCCTCCAGCTGATCTCAATTTGCAGCACCTCAAAGCAAAAGAACAAGTGTAAGTAAATCATTCAAATGATCTAAAATGCAAATATAGAATAAATAAATAAATACTAACACGATGTGGTGGTGGTGAGAGCATCCACCACAGACGGAAAAGGCTCGCTCACCCCAGGGTTTGTATTCTGACCTGGGCACTTCCAGCAGAAACTGATCTGTTGACCTCAGAGCTCTGCCAGGACTGTTAAAAGCTCAGATAAATACGACGGGGCGAGGCTGTTAAGAGCTTTAAAAACCAACGTTAAAAGTTTAAAATCAGTTCTATAAAGGACAGGAAGCCAATGGAGGGAGTTAACCCTAATCCCTGATAGGGGACATTTTTCTCCCCTTCTATGGGAGCCGTTTCTGTAATCTGCAGAAAAACTAAAAAGCTGTAAAAACTGATGTTGTAGCTCATCAATGACATATCCCAGACCTAATAATCCCCCAGAGAATATTTCACTTTGCATTGCATACATTGAAAATACAGCAGTTTTTGTGTGTGTGTTTTAACAGAAATTGGTGTTTACCTCATATACACTGGTATTTAAAGGGTTAATTTTTTTTTAAATAATTGCAAACTTGGTAGTTATGATCAGAACTGAAGTGGAAGAAAAGATTTCTGAAAAGAAAGTGGAAAAAAATATTAACATATGGTATTTTGGGGATAATTTTAGAAGGGGACAAAAATGTCCCTTTTCTGAAATTAAGGAGTTTTTTTTTTTTAAATCAGGCATAACAAAAAAAATTAAAAATCCCTAAAAATCAATGTTGTTGCTAATCATTGACATATCTCAGACCATAATTATCCCTACTCAATAATTCCACTTTGCATTCCATATTTTGAAAATACTGGCACCTAAAGGCTTAAAATTTGGGCTAAAAAGTTCAAATTGGCATCTAAAGGGTTAATTTTTTTTAAAAATAATTGAAAACTTGGTGGTTATGATCAGAACTGAAGTGGAATAAAAGATTTATGAAAAAAAAGTGGAACAAAATATTAATAAATTATGTTTTTAGGTCATTTCAAAAGGGGACAAAAATGTCCCTTTTCAGAAATTAAGGAGTTTTTTTTTTTTTAAATCAGACATAGCAAAAAAATTAAAAATCCCTAAAAATCAATGTTGTTGCTAATCATTGCCATATCCCAGACCATAATTATCCCCGCTCAACAATTCAACTTTGCATTCTATACATTGAAAATATAGCAGTTTTTGTGGGTTTTCTTTACAGAAATTGGCGTTTACATCATATAAACCAGTATTTAAAGGGTCAATTTTTTTTAAATAACTGAAAACTTGGTAGTTATGATCAGAACTGAAGTGGAATAAAAGATCTACGGAAAAAAAAGCAGAAAAAATATTAACATATGATGTTTTTAGGTCGTTTTAAAAGGGGACAAAAATGTCCCTTTTCAGAAATTAAGTTGTGTTTTAAATCAGGTATGAGGGTTAAGAACAGGAGTGATGTGCACACGTCTGTTGGTGTTGGTTAAAAGACGGGCAGCAGCGTTCTGCACCGGCTGAAGGCGGCTGAGAGAAGACCTGTGAAGGCTGATGACACGTTTAAATCATCTGGGTAGAAGCGGCGGGAGAAATCTGAAGGTGATCCGACATCTCAGCACAGTAATCTGTGGCAGAATTAGTAGTGTGATGGTTGGTAAATAGCAGTCATTAACAGTATGCCGCTATATCCACGTTTATGTTGGTTTTCATGCACTCAGAGCTTTCAGAGAAACTCATCAGACAAAATTACAGCTCCAACGCTAACGTGAGCTGTCCTCTCATGACAGACATCAAAGTAAATAGCAATGTGGAACATTGTTATTACAAGCGTTTGAGCCATGCGTTTCATTTTATTCACACCATGAATCACCATGAGTCTCCTCCATTTTTGAACAGAAGAAGCATTAGGACGCACAGAAAGTGGAAAAAATAAGCAAACGTTTTTAATTTCAAGAATGTAGAGACACTAAAATGCCAATAAATATAGTATTTAACTATTTGCTAAGCATTTAAATTCAGGCTTTTTAAGAAATGCATGCTCATTTTGAATTTGTTGCATGTTTAAGCTCCTTTTTTTTAGGTTTTCTTTAACACTCGCAGCATTATATCATAAGAAAAATGTTTCCTATTCTGCAGTTTTGTTCCTCCTTTGTTGTATTTTTTGTTATTTTTTGGTGGTAACATGTCTGAACTGATAAAAATCCAGTTTTTCACCTTGTTAATTTGTCCATAAGATGTTTTTTTTTATATTACAAAACTAGGGCTGGGCAACGCTAAAAAATTAATTTTAAATTTTTTATTTAATTAATCACGTGATTTCCCTGATTAATCACGATTAATCTCATTTGTACGCAGAATCCAAAAATGAATCCAAAAGTAGTGTATAGCTTTTAGCATTTAGTTTTATTTTAAATGTGCTGCTCTTCACGTTACCCACTTGTTAGCCATTAAACTAATTAGTTGTGAGATGTCCGACAGTCTTTTTGTTTGCATTCCTGACCCTGATCACATGCTTCATGCCCTTATTTTACGCAACATGCTGAGGGCCTCCAACTGTTTGTGTTTGCTGAAGACTGGATTAATATTTCCACTGTTGAGCGTTGGCTTGTTTTTGGTCGAGTTCACACACAAATAAAAAAACAAAAACTCTTTTGTCAGCTTCTTTAAGGCCGTCTAAACTCTGCTAAAATCCTATCCCTGTTTACTGAGGCCATCCGTTGATCAAAGCTTGAGAAGCCTCAGAAGCTTCTTGCTCTCGGCAGCAGCTCAGCTGCTCATCTGATGCAACGCGTCCGGCTGGTTAGCATCAGCTCCTGTGATCTGATGTCGAGCCGTGACGGGCTGCGACATGAATTCAAAGCAGGTGTCAAAAACAATCCCTCGCTTCCAATTTCTACAGAAAAAAAAGATGTTTAAATTCATATTCAACATTTATTTCCATGAAAGAAGTCAGTGGCTACGATATTTTAATACTATTTATAAAATACACCCAACTGCAGTCTGTTAAACATTCAGTAACGGCAAGAAACACGAGAAACTACAACACAAAAATCTAAATAAGTTGAGTTGGGTTTTTTTTAAAGAAATGCAGTGATTCTTACAGTAAATAACCAGTTTTTAGACCCAGTTTAAATGCTTTTTACACCCAGTTTAAATGCTTTCTTAGACCCAGTTTAAATGCTTTCTTACACCCAGTTTAAATGCTTTTTACACCCAGTTTAAATGCTTTCTTACACCCAGTTTAAATGCTTTCTTACACCCAGTTTAAATGCTTTCTTACACCCAGTTTAAATACTTTCTTACACCCAGTTTAAATGCTTTTTACACCCAGTTTAAATGCTTTCTTACACCCAGTTTAAATGCTTTCTTACACCCAGTTTAAATGCTTTCTTACACCCAGTTTAAATGCTTTCTTACACCCAGTTTAAATGCTTTTTACACCCAGTTTAAATGCTTTCTTACACCCAGTTTAAATGCTTTCTTACACCCAGTTTAAATGCTTTCTTACACCCAGTTTAAATGCTTTCTTACACCCAGTTTAAATGCTTTCTTACACCCAGTTTAAATGCTTTCTTACACCCAGTTTAAATGCTTCTTAGAACCAGTTTAAATGGGTTTTTTTAACTCTTCAGTAAAAAAAAATAGTCATTCAGCTGTGAGTAGATAACCGTATTATTTTAATATAAATAAATTGAAATTTGCAATGTAGAAAGAAATAACTTGTGTCTTTTTCTTTACTTCTCATTCTATGCGTACATGCTGTGCAGTAAATCTGCCTCAGACCTAAAACTGACTCTTTCCATCCTCCCAACACCAGTTTAATAACCCTGAGCTCATGTGGCAGTACAATATTTCACATCCAAAAAATGCACGTTGACAAAAAAGTGGCTATTTTTATCCAGCAAACTGAAACTTGATCCGTGAGAAGGTGACAGCAGTGTTTACTGTTGCACTTCAACAAAGCACCGGCAGCACCGGCAGCAGTCTGAGCTGCAGACGGGATCAGACACACCGGCGGCACCGCGTTCTCACTGCAGGGAGATGCAACTGAAGCACTCACACAGCAGTGAGACTCATTTAAAAACACTCTCTGTGATTAGCAGAAGCTCCCTCATGCTGGCATCTGCCTGTTTGTGTGGGACCTGCTGCAGCAAACATGCAAACCCCGGCACGCTGAAGGAGAAAACTTCACAGAGCAGATCATCCCGTTGGATTTTGGCACATCTTGGTGCAAAAATTTGCATTTCAGCGTATATTAAAAAGCAAATAACTTTGAAACTACTGTAACTTCTTAGTGACCTCAAGAGGCAACGGTGTCACAGCACCGATAGAGATCTTTCCCAATAAAGTCATCATTAGTCTTAATGATCAGGTTAATCAGCGAAGCGGGCTGTGTTTAAGATAAGACGGACCTTTGTTCGTCTTACAAGGAGAAATTCCAAATTTCATTTATCATA